>NW_026000005.1:42022289-42091171 GCF_001458135.2 Marmota marmota marmota | reverse complement strand
TATATATATGAATGAACATCAGAGCAAAAGGAACATGGGAAGGAGAGAAGGGAGGGAAAAGGAAAGTACTAGGGACTGAATTGGAACAAATTATATTCCATACTTGCATAATTATGTCAAAAAGAACCCTAATATTATATATAACTATAATGAGCTAATAAAAAATTGAAAAAATTAAAATTGATGCTTGGATCTTAGGCTTGAACAATTTGGAGAATGTCACCATACCCTAGATGAGGAATACCATAGACTCCTTACCTTTTTGTGCCTCAGTTGCTGCCTTGTGTGGGATTGTCAAGATTAATTTAAACAATATGCCTAAGTAGGTAAGGCAATATTCAATAAGTGGTGAATATTATTTTTTTTACTAATTTTGTTTATTTTATAAAAATATTGCACAATTTTTCTATGAAAGGTAGATTACTACCAACTCTTGATGTCAATAAAGAATGTGACATTTAGTTATGGCATTTGCATGAAAAATGTATAATACAATGTGACTATTGAAATAATAGAGATAAAGTGCAAGGTTAACACAAGAGAGGGAATTTTTTTCAGTTCAAAAACACAGAGATTTAAAAGATCCTTAAGGTGTTGGAGGTTATAAATTCTTCACTGCGAATGAATTAAGAGTGGGATTTTGGAAAGGTTAGGTAGTTAGGAACCTGGTCATTGAAGTGTTTGTAGCCCTGTCAAGATATTAAAATTAAACCGTTAGGTGATGCAGATTTTTAAATACATTTGAGGAGAGACCAAGAGTATGGCAGACAAAAGTCGTTGGCTAAATCAGTAGCCATTGCCAAACTGTTCTCTCCCCTCTCTTTTCTGCTGTGGAGACTAAGCAGGTTGCCTCTTAGTTTCCAGTATCTATTGCAACCTGGGATATCTGCAGCATATATATAGAAACTATATGCTGCACTGTAGAATCGGGTGTTGCCTGGCATCAGGAGTGGCTCATTGTCTAATCATCCTGAAGCCAGGGATGCTGAACAACCACATCTGCCTGGATCCATGCTGGTCTTAAGTTGTCTTTGTATGGCTATATTGTTACATGGGAACAGACAGCAAGTGACTTCCAGACCTTTGAAGACTGCTAGCCAGATTAAAAAGAGAGGCAGAACAAATGACAAAGCAAACAGTGATAGATCAAGGAAGGAAAAAAAAAAGATAAACTTTTCTCAGTAGTGTTGTCAGATTCAAGAAAGTATTACATTGATAAAACAAGAATGAGGCATGAAAAAATAAGCAAAGGATATAAAAAGTTGCTCAAAATTGAAGTACAATTTTCAAATGAGACTCTCAAATAAGTAGGAAATAATGTCAAAATATCTCTTATAAATCAGAAAGATAAAGGATCATAATATTAGTTTCTAAAGAAATACAAAATCTCTGAAATGCTCTCTCCTTGGCTGCCTTCCTTAGGAAATCAATTAAGGATATAGTGTGGAAGCATTGCTGGAGAAGATTCAGAAGGTGGTCGACATGGAATCTGATATTTAGCTTCAGAAGGGAAGCAAATCCCCCAAAGTATGACAGGAGGACAATTAGATATTAGGTGTCCCCCAAAACACATGTGAGAGACAGTACAAGAAAGTTTAAAAGTGAAGTAACTGGGTTATGAGAGCCTTGACCTAATCAGTGCATTAATCCCCTGGTAGGGATTAACTAGGTGGTAAACCCAGACAGGTAGGACGTGGCTGGAGGAGGTGCAGCACTGGTGGCTTGGCTTTGGGGGTATATATTTTGTCCTTGTTGAGTGGAGCTCGCTCTCTCTGCTTCCTGGAACCATCTTCTGAACCACTTTCCGCTACCACACCTTTCTGCCATGATGTGCTGTCTTACCTCAGGCTTTGAGGAACAATCAGACGTCTGTTTACTGAGACCTCTGAAACTGTGAGCCCCAAATACACTTTTCCTCCTCTAATTGTTCTTGTCAAGACTTTTGATAGCAAAGGTGAAAGAGCTGACTAAGACAAGAAGCAAAAGGAAACATGGGAACATGAAAAGCTCATTTTTACAAAATACACATTAAATATGTGTGGCTAAGCCAGAGGTAGAAAATGTATTCATTCCTCCATAGCTGAAGTCACCAAGGAAAATTGGTAATAATGCTTATACTTATATTAGGATGTAATATAAAGAAGTGAGGGATGCCGGTGTCCTGACCTATCATATGAGAAGGTAACGAAATATGTATTCATTTTAAAATTAAGAGAGATTTTATTCATATATATAATTTTTATTCATATCTATAGAAAAGAACTGGATACTACTAATAATAAAACGTGTTCTCTATCTTCCCCCCCACACATGCCAAGAAGAATGAGATTAGTAAAATGTTGTTCTTTATTAATAAAGATTACTATTATAGGTTACACTATTATATTTATAAATATAGCCTACTATGGCATAGTTTTAATTATGAGCTTGTATTAGCATGATAACAATTTTTTTAAAAAAATACTTTTTCTATAGGGATAGGTAAGTATGAGGAAGAATGTGGATTTTTGATCATTTTGATTTATGACTTGGAAAACATGAATGAAATGGGTTTGGAAATGGAGAAGGAAATAATTTGGGGTACACTGAAGTGGAGATATTAAGTAACCTTTAGATAATCAGGCATTAATGAGAACAGGAGAGAAACTTGAGCTGGGACAAAAATTTGGGAATCATTAGCACATAAAGGTAACTGAAGCCAGGGAAAGGAAAGGCTTTGAGATAATAGCTAAAGAAGACAAAGGCTGGAGACTCCTAAGCTGTGGGGGGAAGAAAAGGGACAAAGTTGAGTTAGTAAGTGGCAGAGAGGAGGAAAATAAAAATCAATGGAAAGGGCATTAATCCTCCCTTTATAGCTTTATTCTTTCTTTTCTGCCACTGTAACTTGTGTGTACATGATCCCTCAGTTCTCCCATTCTGCGAATCCTCAGGTAAACAATCACAGTGGAGCTGCAGGTGAGGACAATCTCACACAAGAGCATCCTCAGGCAGACAAGCATTCCATCTCAGAAATGACAGTAGTAAGAACACTAACACTGAATAAACACTTGATATGTGGCAGGCGTGGTTCTAAATGTAATAAACCATCTAATTCTCACGAGTTTATGAAAGCATCATTATTCTACCCACTTAGTGTTAGAAGAGAGAGGTATAAAATCCACAATGACCATAATGCTAAGATGAAGTCAGCATTCTTCCATGTGATGCACTATCTGTCTCTGATATCCTAAGCCTCAGAGTTTATGGAAGAGTTTATTTAGCCCAATGGCTTCGGCTTCCACACACTGGAACTATACCTTCCGCATGGAAAAAGGTCATTCTGATCATGATGGCAAAATCCCAGACCCATCTTTCCCTGAGATGGCAACAGGCTCCTACCTTTCCATTGCTGTTCCTTGCTCCCACTGTTACCTGAGGAAGAACTAAGGGCATCCAATGCCCGTGTCGCTCCTCTCCTCTTTCGTCTGAACCTTCATGCTTTTCTACCATGTGTGGACATCAGCTCTTTCATCAAACACCTTTCGTGTTTCACCTTACATAGTCTTTCCATGGGGCCAGCTACTCTCCCAGCTGGAATTGCTTTTATATTTACTAATATTTATCTCTGGGATAGAAAAGTTACAAGTTGACCTTATATGTATTTAAATGTCACAAGTGAATGGTATTCCATGTGGTGGCTGGATTTCTGTAGCAATTGGACTGGGCCACAGATGCCCATAAATCTGTTGAAAAGTATTTCTAGATGTCTTTTAAGTTGTATCCAGAGAAAATAACATTCACATCCATAGACTAGGCAATTATGATGGCCCTCCTCAGTGTAGGTGGGTCTCATCCAACCCACTGAGGCTCTGAATAGACCAGAAAAGCAGAGAGAGAATGAATTCATTCTCTGCCTAACTGAATCTCCTCCACCCTTAGTTTTCCTGCTTCTCAGACTTTCAGGCTGAAGCTGGCATCTACACCACTACATCTCTGGTTCTCAAGCCTTCGAACCACACCACTGGTACTCATTGGTCTCTACCCTACAGATGGCAGATTGTGGGACTTTTCTCAGCTTCCATAATAAGGCAAATAATTCTCTCTCTGTCTATCTCTTCGTCTACACACACACACACACACACACACACACACACACACACACACCTCCTGTTATCTATGCTTTCTGGAGAATCCTGAATAATGCTTCCTATGTACATAAAGAAGATTGATTTTTTTTTCCCTCCATATTTCCAGGCTTGAAATTACTGTTGTTATTATTATCTATGACAATAATGGCTTTAACAACTTCTTCTTTGTAGCATGAACTTAATCCAACATTTACTTAGAGCATTGTGAACATTTACTACAGTCATTTAAAACTCAGGGTCTCATTTTTCTGTTACCTACATTCCTTTTATATGAGCATTTACCCATTTTGGAGGTTTTATTTATTATTAGTGTTCGTTTGATGTGTCCCTTGGATGGCTGGACATTTATTCATTCAAGTGTTCTGATGAAGCCTATATGTAAGGGTAAGCTTTCCACATTACACTTTATACCTTCCCCTTTCCAGTGTCACATTGCCTCTACATTTGAAGAGCACCTTGTCCTCTTAAGGAATTCCTGAGGATCCCTTCCCTGCCCCACTATCCTCACCACCTAGTGTTTGTTTAAAGATCTAAAAATCTAACTTAGCTTTCTGCAAATAAATGATTCTTCCAATATTTTTTTTTCTTCTGACTGAAGATCTGTAACATTCCTACTTTGCCATAAAATTAAAAAAAATGTATCTCCAGGAATTGCATATATTGACATATATTTCATTAATTTTGCCTCATACTCAGGAAAATTGTTTTTTGTTTCATTTATATTTTATTTAATTTTTGAAGAAAGAACAGTCTCTTTGTGTGACTTAATAGCATAGAACAGATTTTAATTTCCCTTAAATTTGTAGCTTTGCAGTCATTTTTTCATCCAACTAAAATATCAGGTTATATTATTTAAGTGGAAAAATGTACAATTTTATTTATGCAAATGTTAAGTATAAGAAGAAAAGATTAATATATTTATTTTGAATCCTTTTTCCATGAGAGTTGGAGGTAAGCTACAATTTGAGGGCTGGTAAATCTGGAAAATTACCTCATGCAGCCTTCCTATCTTTAATTTTGCCCTTGGAATCACTTGAAGTAGAACTTCAACATGCATTTAATTTGGCTTTTGACGTGGTCCCTTAGATTGGGTGAATGCCCTCCCCCAGCCAACCTGACAGGGTGTCTTCTAGGTCTCATTGCTCCTTGAGATTGAACTTCATAACCCAATAAAATGGAAGATCTTCTGCAGTATCTGAAGCTTTTCTAGGATTAGATTTGGATTCATTTCAATCTCGGAATTTGGGGTTCAGCTAGCCACAAATTGCCACATAAACTCTGGACGTCTCATTAAGCTACTGCCATTTCCCTCTGGTCTCTCTCTTTTCATCCTCTTCATATGCACGTTACATGTGTTCTGGATCCTTGCATATTCCTTCTCAAGGGTAATCTTCCATTAAACCATCTCTCTTCCCATCCCTGACCTTTCCACTTCCCTGTCCCCCTCAAAGTGAAAGCATGTTTACGTCACTTCCGTCTTGTGTCATTTACACTTGCTTTCTCCCCTTACCTCTCTGATTAATTCTTTTTATGGCTTCAAACATACCATTCCACTGAAACAACCCTTTGCAAAGTCAACTTGCACTTCTTTGTTGCTAAATATACTGGCTACATTGATCCTTGTGGAGACACAAGCAACAGATGCCCTTTGATCACTCCTGACTTGAGAAGTAAAAAACTAAATAATCATCTTTGTCTCTGAAATACTCCTTCCCATTTTATAGAATGTTACTAATATCCATATTGTTTCAGACAAAAATATGTAGATAAAGTGAATAACTTTTCCTTTTCCTCAATGGATATCCAATAAATGACAAAGTCCTTCAAATTACCTCTAGAATTGCACAAATAGATTCCCCTCTTTCCTATAAGCCTCTACTCTATTCTTGTTTACAGCTACATAATTCCTTGCCTGTGTTAATATGTGTATCTACTAAAAAGCTTCCTACCTCCGTGATATCCTAGTCAAATGAAATACATTCTATATTGTCAGGCAAATATTGAGAAAATAAATTTTTCCATATATACTTACACAAAAAATCATTTTTTTCTAGTATATATTTGAGTTTTCCCCTCTGTGTTCTTATGTCTTCTTTATGAACAGCAATAAACTGCATGCTTAAATCTGTTCTTTCATCTTCATTGCTCACCAGGTTTATTTCTTTGCTATTTTTCCTTAGAATTTGAAGCAAGGTACAAAGCCTTCTTCTCCCCCACTTCCCTGGTCATAATGCCATATTTTACTTAGGAGTCCTGTTGCTCATTTTAAGTGCCCCAATTTGTTTTAATGTTTCTTATAGTTCTTTCTTTGATGAATGTCTTACTTTTTCCCTTTTAATTTGTCCATAGGTATTCTTTTTTACTTTCTCTTTATTAAATAAATTTTGCTTTATCTGCTGTTTTGTATATACAACCAGTTTCCTTAAAATTTTATTGATTGGGGCTGGGGTTGTGGCTCAGAGATAGAGTGCTTGCCTACCATGCATGGGGCACTGGGTGATCCTTAGCACTACATAAAAATACAATAAAGATGTTGTGTCCACCTATAACTAAAAAATAAATATTTTTTTAAAAAATTATTGATAATACAATGCAACATTTTCTAAATGATTTTTGCATCTTAAAAATAATTTTCAAAATAAGTTTTCCCATGTTTGCATCGAGTTTACTTTCTCTCAGATTGTCAGATGTTTTCATAAGCCATATGCCTGAAGCCCTGTGAATCAGGGAAGCTGATGAAATAGCTCTGTGGCTTGGACTGCTGGTATAAATCCCAGTGTCCAAAGGCTAGAGTCTGGGGTCTGATGTCCAAGGGCAGAGGGGGGAAAAAGTGTATCCCGGTTTCAATGGAAAGAGAAAGGAAATATTTTTCTTTTTTTAATTCTATTTCCTTGTACACTGGGGGCACAGGATCCCCATTTCCTCCACTAAGGCTCAGGCCACTGTGCTTAAACAACACTCTTACAGGGACACTCCAAAACAATGCTTTACCAGCTCTTCAGGTCTTTCTTAATCTAGCCCAAATGACACCTAAAATCCACCATCACAGTAGGCATAGCTAAACTTCCATTAGTGAGGAAATAAAATAAATACAGTGAAATCTAAAATTTACCCATTAACCTCGAAAATGCAGAAAAAAAACCCAGAAGAGAGTAATGGAAAATTGACTGCAAGAAGTAAGTAGAAAGAATATCTTATAAAAACAAAATAATGCCAGACCTAATATTTGCTTACTTTTTGAAAACCGTAGAAATCTTATAACTGAGCTCCATTTACTTTGCATCCTCTTTTAAAAATTTTAAATTGTGCTATATATTATATTCAAATGCATTACAAACATTAAATAGTAATGTTGTAATTTATGCTTTGAAATTCTATTGACTTAAAGAAATAAAGAGGAAATCGTCTTTTATATTTGCATAGTATTTACCAAATCCAATGTCCTTCATTCATTCCTGAAGTTCTGGGTATTCATGTAGTATAATTTCTCACTATTTAGAAAAATTTCCTTTCACATTTTTTATATAGTTCTGCTGGGTGATGAATTATCCCCAGGATTTTTTTAAAAATATGAAGCTGTCTTTATTTTTCCTTCAATCTTATTTACACTGAAGTTTTATTTTATTTATGTTTACCTATTTTTCTTTGGGTGCATAAAATATGTGTTTCTCTGTCTTTTGCTCTCCTTTGTTTCTGGGAAGAACTGTCAATCAAATTAATTTTCCACTCTCTGCAATTCTTTGTTTTTATCTGGCTCCATTCAAGATTTCCTCCTCATCTTGGGTTTAAGTTGTTTGATTATGATCTGCTTGCATTTTGTTGTTTTTTGTTTTATCCTTCTTGAGCTACTTGAATATAAAATTCATTCTATTTATCAAATATATGACATATTAGGCCCCTGTTTCTGCAGATATTTTGTCTTCCTCTTGTTTTATGAGAGCTGTTTATTCATATCAGAGAAATAATCTTTTGCCAGAATATTTTAACCCTCTGCTCTGAAGGTAAGGGAAAGGAAATTTAGTGGTGATACTCATATGATCCAATAAATTAAGTGTATTCATTAGTATGTAAAATATTTAACAGTTCAAATCACACCATTTTGTGTTTTGCTCTATAAATTATTCTTCAGAGTAAAGGTTAGGTCAAAATGGCAAGTGTTAGTAGTGTAATCCTTTAATGTACTATCTCTAATCTTGTCCTTAGTTAATGGTGTTTGTCTAATCACCAGTGACCTTCTACCTCATCAACCTCATCTTATGCCAGGCTCTGTCTTATCAACCACTATTTAGAGGAAGATGTACAAATGACTCTGCCAGTTACTCAGAATCAGTCTTTGAAGCTCCTGCAATTAAATCCAGTCTAAATTCAGTGCTACTGGCCTTTGTTTCTTTGTTTTGTTTTGATTTGTTTAATGATCTATACCCTAAAGTGCGGGTAATTGATTTTCTTGAATGATGAACACAGTTATCAGGAAAACTCTGTTAAAAAGTTATAAATGTTTATTTATTGGCTTCTTATGGTAGTAAACAGCATGGACTCTGCAGTAAAACAGGGCCACTTTCTTTAGGATTTTAATTCAAGTGGCACTCTCCTCATCCATCTTCTCTAACCTTTCCTTACCTACATTAATTTGACACTCTTTCCTCTCCTTATTTTCCATACTTTATCCTCCTCTTTAGCACATCACTTCAGCAGCCAATGTTTAACACATTTTATTACCTACTCTCCTGAAACCAACTAAAGCTATTGCAGGGATTCTGATCTCTTTAATTTGTTGCTATTACTATTGCTTCCACAAGAATTCCTGATACATAATAGAGATTCTATTTGTGAATCTTGTAGTCTACTTCTCCCACTTTGTGGTTGTCATCTTGGAAAAGTTACCTTACCGCCAAACTTCAATTTTCCCTACATTTTACTGTAGATCAAGAGTGAGGATACTGCTGGTAAGAATGGCCTTCTGTTTTTTGAATATGATATGATGGGTACAGTGCTTGCTGAATTCAATATGCATCTCTCATTTGATGGCAGATGGTTTATAGCATCCCTAGTTGAAACAGTCCCAAACCAAGAACAATCCAAATGCCCATTTACAGTAGAATGGATACTTACATTGTGATATATTCATATAGTCATACAATAGAACATCACTACATAAATAGAACTATGAACAGTCTGATGAAAAATAGACGCATTCAAATAAACCTTTAATTAAATACATAAAACTGTCCTATGTTGTCTATAGAATGAGACTTTTGTGGAGTTTCTAATCCTACAGAAGGGTAGAAACAAGTTGGGGGCTATTGTGCAATGATGGAAATATTTGATTTGAGTGCCAGCTACATAGTTGAAGTCATTTTGTAAAAATTTATGGAGGTTTACACATGGTTTATGTACTTTTCTGAAAAGATGTTTATATATATGTATGTGTGTGTGTGTGTGTATACATATATATGTATTCTTTTTTATTGGTTCTTTTTAGTTATACATAACATTAGGATTCATTCTGATATAATTATAAAAGCATGGAATATAATTTTTTCTGATTCAGTTCCTAATATTTCCCTTCCCCTCTCCTCCTTCTCCCTGTTCCTTTTCCTCTACAGATCTTTCTGCTATTTAATTATAGTTTTTTTTATGTTATACTTAAAAGAGACTTTTACTTAGGGAAAAAAAAAGTATACAAACCTTAAATGGCCTAATTGTTCTCTCACCCAAATAACTGCTCAAATCAGCATAAATCTCAAATGTTATTTTATTCAGCTTTCTCAATGATATTACATAGGCAGTTTGTTTTATTTATAACAAGCAATTTATCTCTCATTGTCACACAGTTATCAATCCTTTTTATGCATGTTATTACATTTAAATAATCATTTATTACTTATTTTTGGTAGAATGCCAAGGTAGTTTCTAGCCACAAAATGAAGAGAAAAAAAAAAAAAAAAAAACAGATGGTAAACAATGAAACAGCAAGCCAGAAACATGTGAAGAAAAGAAGCAGCACTTTAGAAAAATGCCTCAAATATTTAATTTCTATTTTATATGTTAACAGAGTTAATACATGTATATCAATATTCTATTAAATATTGACCCAGCTAAATCACTCTTATTATTTTGTGCTACGTATTACAAGTGTCTCTATCATATAGTGGTTCTTCATTTACTCATTTTTTATGGCTAGATATGCATTTCCATTTTTGAAAACTGGGTTAGACTGTAAGATTCATTAGGGTTTTGCATGTGTGTGGGTAGGTGTGTGATTTCTTTGGTGTTTTTTCTTCTTTTAGCACTGTGTCACTCAACTCAAAACTTGTGGACTCATCCTCAGATACAGTAATGTTGATTTGCCTTGCTACTTTACTAGATTTACAAAGTGTTATTTTATGTTGGTTTTTTTTTTTTTTTTTGAGGTCACATAAAATGTCAGGAGGTTGCAGAACAAAAGACATGAGTATTTTGAATTCATTTGTGTGATTAATTATTTTTCTGCAAATACTGCTCTTGGCATATGACCTCATGTACTCATAGTAGCTTTCAGTCCTCAGATTCGTAGTTGTTTCAACTGTAGATGGACAGTAGTTGAAGAAATAATGTATAGGGAATTCCTGGTTAGTTACCCCGCAGTGGTAGGAAGTAAAGAATGAGAGATCAAGCCATTGGTATTTATACTCTGTAGAGATCTGGCATTCTGGGAATAGCCTGGTTACCTGTGGCTTTCTTGAAGACCTGCTCTTTGTTTCTGAGTATCTTCCATCTCTTCTCTTCCTTTGGTTTGCCCAAATATATTCCACATACACAGAGTAGAGCTGGCAACCATGACAGCATTTCTTTCATGTCTCCTCTTTTCCCCATGGGAGGACTATGAGAATTCTACAGACATGTCTTTTAATGAAACAATTGAAGGAGAAAAGTTTCAGTACTTTTTCTTTTCAAAGATACCTCCAATATTATTCTAAACTGAATTTCTCAGCACCCTGTCAACTGGTCTTATTCTTGCACTTTTTTCACATTCATCCCAGACTTCATTTTCAATAAAGCGAGCCAAATCAATGTTTTAAAAATGTAAATCAAGATGTGTGACCTAGCAAACAAATGTTTAAAACTCTAGACTGCTGGCCTTTGGCAGTTGAAAATGCTTACCTTGGCCAAGGAAACACTTGACTATCTGTGTCTCTGGTTCTCTGACCTCATCCTCTCTTGAATATGGCAGTCCCATGGACCTTTTCAGTGCTGTCATTGTGCTACACTCCTGTCTGTAGAAGAAAACTTTCCCTTGCTGTTCAGTCTGTCTGCAGTGATCTCCCTTCGTGCCTTCATATGGCTCACTAAGTACCAACTAAAACGCTGCCCTCCTAAGCAAGAGGGATTTCCTGACTCCTTACCTCAAGTGAATTCTCCTCCTCCTCCCTCACCTCTCTGTTCAATTTAGTTTTTTAAAAAATAGGGGGCAGGGCAGTGCTAGGGAAAACTAGAGGTACTTTGGATTTGGTAGAGGAGAGTGAAGGGAGGGTAGAGGGTCTGGGGCTAGGAAGCATAGTAGAATGACTCAGACTTTATTACACTATACGCATGTATTACTACATGACCGGTGTAATTCCACATCATGTACAACCAGAAAAATAAGAATTTATACTTCATTTAGGTATGATGTATCAAAATGCATTCTACTGTCATGCATAGCGAATTAGAACAATTTTTTTTAAATGAACATGTCTAAGACTGAAGAAGAATCATTTTGTATATTGTCTCCTTGCTGTTGGCAAAAAAAAAAAAAACCTGATGAAATGAATCTTACCATTTTTAAAAAATTCCATAGTTACATACTGGCACCAGATTAATACAGGAACATAGGAGAGGCTTATCATATGCTTAACAAATGAGTAAGCAGTGATGTCCACGTAGAAAGTTATAATTTTATTCAAACTGCTTATCAATCTATACTAATTTTGTGGCGTTCAATGAATATTGATTTGAGCAATTTTTCGAACTCCCAGTTTACTTCAGTGTTCATATTTGTATAAAAGAGATAATCATTGAACCTGCCTCATAGAGCTGATGTGAGGATTAAGTAAGTTAACATATGTTGAGTTCTTAAAACTGTGTACACAGCAAGATATTGTGTGACCTCCTCAAGGGAGGTCTATAAAGATTCCACAATCATGCATGAAATTTCTCTGTGTAGTGAACTTTCAATTTTTGGTAGCTTTTCTAAATCAGTTGTTATAAGTGAAGTAACGAAGATGCCATTTTGTGCTCCAAACTTGCGTACTTTGGCGTAGTAATTTATAACCTCTGATTCTGAGTGCTGTTTTGGGCCTGTGACATAATCCTATCACTGAAAGGTCATAGTGAATAAATGCTAATGGGAAAGGCCAGGCCACATTTTAGACACTGAATAATAGTGACCTAAATTAATAAGATGGCATTATCTCTATTATGGTTGAATGCTATTATTGTCACTTAAGTCAAAATGTCTTAACAGCAGCCATGACACCGATTTTCTGTCATTAATCCTGGCCCTTCACATTGGGTATTTGCCTTCATTTGTATTAGACTCTGGCACTTGAACGTGGCTGAGATATTGCACTTGTTGCATCATCTGGAATGTGAGACAGATAAATTTAAGGGCTGCACCTGCTATGAAACCTTTAGTCACCAACTGACTGCTAATTTGGTTTCAACTTCACAGCTGCGTTTCTATTTGTGAATATGTAAGTGCTAAAATTCAACTAGGTAAAGGACAAAGCTTGTGTAAGATGAACCATATATGACTATTTTCTATTACATTATAAGTGGGTATGACAAGATTATTAGGTCCTTCCAGTTATAAGATTCTCTGGCTCTGTTAAAAGATGAGATAAAACATCCCCCAGTCAATAATAATGACAATAGATACATAGATAAAATAATATGAATAAATAATTCATGCAAACATGATGAGAAATTATATATGCTAAAATTTAAAAACTGTTTTCCAAATTAGCAAAATTTAAAATAAAACTTTATACAAATTGATTTTTTTTTGCTCATCAATTACTAATTGCAGTGTACTTAGATATATTTTGGGAAGAAATATTAAACTTTCAGAACATTTTCAACCTTAGGTAAGACAAAAATTAGCTTCAACTGCAGCAAGGAGAAAAAAAAAGGAAAAAAAAAAAAAGCAGGGCTCAGAGGATTTAGTTACCAAGGTCATCAACCTCCATGTCAGACAAGATTCCATCTGCTCAGGTTGGCACTCATTGCTTTGATTATTTTTCCTGTAGTGTCACAACTTTACCATGAGGGTATGTTGTCTGTTTGATATAGGTCTCATGGCCAAATTTGAAACATCACTGTAGACGGGGGGTGTAATATTTTGATAGACTAGGCCTAGTGTCTACATTGAATTTGGGTGATGGGACTATTCATTCATTCATTCATTCATTCATTCTTCTGTCAGGAATTTATTTAACAAGAATTTATTATGCATCAACAATCTATCAGGCACTATCTTGAGTGCTGAAATATAATGATAAACAAAGCAATCTTAATTGTCCAGAATTTTACGTGTCAGTATATAAAGAAAACAAAACAAATATAGTGTTGGACGGTAATATATAAAGAAAACCAAAGGTCAGGGAGGCTAATGGGATAGAGAGGGGTTATCTGTTTCAGACAGAATGGTTAATACCCATCAGCCCTCCAAAAGAAATCTTACAGGAAAGAACTTACTTGTGTGAGGGAGTAAATCCTGTGGTTATGGAAGAGTGTTTCAGAAAGTTTTTTGTTCCAGCATGGCTGGAGTGGAACAAGTGAAAAGAGGTAAGAGAATGTGAGTTCAAGGAGGTACTGGGACAAGGTTTCATAAGTAGGTTTTACTTGTTATTTTAAGAGATTGAAATTTCATTCCTAGACTACTGGGACATCTTAGGACAGGGACTATTCCAGGTCGTGGTTGTAGACTGGAATAAAATGGAATTTGGTTTCCAAAGTGAAACTTAAGTGGTAAAAGAGGAGGAGTGAATGTTGAGAAGGAAAATGAAAGTCACAAAGCACCCAACTTTTGATTATTAATGTGGGCAAATTCATTCTAACGATGTGTGATATGAAAAATATGGCAACTGTAGTCTAATTTAATAGAGCCAGGAAAAATACTGGTACATAAGAGAATCTACTTGTGAAATTACAAATGCCACCTAAACCTACTTTTTCTATTTGTTAAAATTTAATTAGGGTTTTAGTTTGTTTGTTTGTTTTGTTTTGTTTGATCATCTGATCTGTACCATGGTTTACTTGTTCTGGGATTTATAAAGCAATTTCCCAGAATTGTAAGAGTCTGTGTAGACTCTTACATTTTGAAAGAGTCTGTGTAGAGTAAACTAATATAAATGTAATTTTTGTTTGCTCAGAATTATTTCCCGTCTTTGGGAATATCTCCTCTATTGTTTTTGGTATGGGGTTTCAATCAAGGCACTGTTACCCCCATCTCCCATACTGTCTTCCTCTTCCACTTCTGAGATATAGTATCTAGACTACAGCACCCAGAGTACCATATACTATAGATTTTTTAAGAGATTGGCATAAACACATGGGATGCTCCCTGTATTTGATTTCTGTTGTAGTTGAAAAAGTTAATTTGTTTTTTAGGTTTGTAGAATATTGTCCTGGACCCTTTATAAATTGAGTGATCTAGTGGTGGTGGTATAAATAATTGGGCCAACTCAGATGTCAGTCTAAAAGTTTATAAGGGAAAAAATATTCTTTCCTTGGGTTTCTGGTAATTTGCAGCAACATTTTTCCTTTTATATGATTTGACTTTATAAGTTTAAATTTCTCACTTTCAGCTGAAAATATCTGAACTAATACAGGGTAACAGAAAACAAATCGAAGGATTTGTTGGGTGGTAGTACCCTAAGCTGGAGAGGAATACATCAACTAGTACTAAAAACAGGGCTTGGTGGTACTTCAGTTAAATCCTCAACACCAAACGAAACAAGTGTTTCAGATGGATATATTTTTTTAGAACCACCTTTCTCTTTGCTCTTCAGTCTTACAAGATAAAAATTCCATGCAAACATAAAAGGTGGTTTGGTACTCCTGTCCTTAAGGCACTATTCTATAAATTAATTTATGAAAATATTTTTTTCAGCTCTGAATTTTTATCTACTTAAAGTATTTTTACGTTTTCACTTTAAAATTGCTTCTTGAACATCTTCTTAGCTATATGTTTACCAATATTTATTCTTCTAACACTAAGTTCTGGTGTTATTTTATCATGGGAACTTTGATTTTGAAATACTAGGCAACTCATCTTCAAAGGTACAGAGCATATAATTACTAATATTAAACTATCTAAACAGTATGTCCTAATAATTTATACCAGATAGATAAGTTGAACAATTCAGGAAGGGGATTAATTTATATGTTCTGTGCACTTACTCTGTTTATCCTTGTATTTCAGTTGTCCATACAAAGTGTGTAGAAGGTTCTAGATCTGGTTTCTTAAATTGCTAGAAGAGTATAGTCTGATACTTCAATTTATATTCATGAAAACTGAGACCCAGGAAGTACATATTCCATGGTAAAAAAGAAGTGACGAGATTTCAGAGTTTTGATTCTCAGTTCACAACTCCTTTCACAATTGGTAGATATATATATATATATAAAATCCAGCCTCATAACTGCTTTAATACTAAACTATCTATTTTAACTATAAAATTCTGAAATCATATTTCATCAGTTATGCCAAACACTGAGATATTCCCAAATGCTAATTAAATAGATTGCATGTTGAAGAAAATCAGAATTAAGTGTTTAATAACCTCTTATGTTCTATTCCAATTTTAGTTAACTTAGCAATGAGTATAATCTCAAAGGACTAGTTAATTAAGATTTAGTAGAAAATTCTATTTTTCACTACTTAACACCTGCCATAATTTTAGGAATTCCCCTAAACTGCTTAAAAGGTCTTTGTAGTCTAATAATCTTTGGAGATTTAAATGGATATTTTGCTGTGTTTATTATTATTTCCCCACCAGATTTGTAAATGGCCTGAAAAGAATCTGCCTTCACAGTCCCTCCTAAGCATTTAGAACCACTGCCATGATCTCTGTACTGAATAAAAAGTTCTTATTTGCAGTTAGATGAATGTTACTATTCCACAGAATAAATTTTAGAATGTTTGGTTTTCGTGCATGACTTTTTCATGACTGTTTGTCATACTTGGAAATGTGGAAGGCCCCATAAGCTTTGGTGACTGAGGTTGTTATTCTTAACACAGAGTTAGAATGTTGTAAACATGAAATTTTATACAATAATGGGGTTGAAATTGGAACCGAGTGATGGTGGAAGCTTACTGGTTGGCTTGACTTAATACATTGCCTCAAGTAGGATTCAACAAGAGCCAATTTCAAGAATTTTATAAAGGAATAAAGAGGAAAGTATATGTGAAAATAAACATCAACTGTCATAAACCAAAGCCAACAAAGCAAAGCATAACATCAAAGCAGAGTCTGATAGGATTGGCAAATTTACAATCTGCCTCAGTATTAAATGACATTCTCAGCTCGTGACCCAACCCGACTCAGTGGCAAACTTTATGGCTTGACCTTTCAAGATCTTTGCTTGTTATGATTTATCCCTCTTCAGTTAGAGACTTGAGAGCATAGAAGGACCTCACAAGAGAATCTAGTTCATCTCTCAGCTTTCTGCAGAGCTGCTTCTGGGCAACGCTGAGCACAGGGAATATCTAATGTTCTACTTCTTTTAGGAGTTAGATTTTGTTTCCCAAAACACTTATAGTCTAAAGAATAAAGCTCATTTCCAATAAAATCCCATTCAAATCCATTTACTTTATTATTATTATTATTATTAATTATTTAGCTGTCAGTAGAAATTAAAAATAATTATTACTGTACTCCTGTAGCACGTTCTCAGAGATTTAAGGATCATTTCAGATTACTTAATTCTAATACACCATTACAGTTGCATTCATTTACTATTGTAGTGATTACAAATAAGCACAGCTTTACTATTTTAAAACAAAAATTCGTTTTCTCACATTTTTATAAGTTAGAAATTTGACATGGGCCTCACTGGGCTAAACTCCTGATTTCAGGAGGAATGTGTTTCTCTCCAGAGCCCATTAGAATAAATCCATTTCCTTGCTGTTCCAAAGTTGAGTGCATTCCTTGACTTAGAGCTCAAAGCAAGTTGAGCTTTTCTCACATCATATTACCACAGCGCTGACTCTTGTATGTCTGCCTTTCCCATATTTAAGAAGCCTGATGAATACGTAAGGGCCATCTGGAAAATCCAGGATGATCTCCCTAATCTAAAGTCAGCAGATTTGCAGTCTTAATTCCTTGTGCACACTTAATTGATTCCCTTTCGTCGTGTAACACAATATACTCACAGGTTCTAAGGTTTAGGATGTGGACACTTTTTATTGTTATTGGTTTTGGCAGGGGAGCATTATTCTGCCGACATCAAATGATTCTGAGAATGTTTGCTCCTGTTCTCTCCTTATGGAACTAGAAATAAACACAGACATAAACACACACACACACACACACACACACACAGAGAATTATTAGTTTAAGAAAAAAAAGAAAAACTATACCCTGAACCTCTATTTAGTCAATTTCAGAATGTTGGAATTCCCATTTGACAGGAGTTGTTCAGGGGAAGGGGTTTAAGACCAAGAATAGAAGGCAGTATGGATACTTCCTGATCTGAAATCTCTGATCACTTCTCATTTCTGACATCACCTCAGAACTTTCCAATGAACAGATTGCAACAGGGTGTTAGGAAAATCAACCAAATATGTTTTCTCTAAAGTAACCCCAAATGGTGAGCAAGCTTGTTAATCAAAATTCTTATCTTAGGATCTCCATATTTTTTTTCATACTTTTTATTAGTGTAGAAGCTCTCAAATGAAGAAGATCTCTACCCAAACTCTTCTCTTAAAAGAATTTTATTCTCAGGAAACGAAAATTTACTTTTCAAAATATGTTATTTTATAATGTTCTAAAAAATAGTAACATTAATATTAAAAAAATTGTTGAATACTATTAAAATCCCCAAGGATAGCTGGCATGGATTGGGTTTCCCTTGGCTGTATTTGTCATTTCCTGCCCTCCAGAAATAAGACACTCAAACATTACCTTCAGGGTTTCTCTTCATAGTCCTCTGCCAACTATAATAGCCTGTAAATCAGAGATACTGGCTGCTATAGAAAATTGACATAGTAAAGGATTCGTTTTAAAAAAATATCTGTTTATACAGGTCAGGAGATTCTTTCCTAAGACAAAAATAGTTGCCAACACAATATTTGAAGTTCTAACTCTCTGGCACCATTTGTTTTTTTTTAATATTCTAAATTGTTGCATAATAATGGGGGCTCCTATATTTAAACTAAATTTGGTCATATTGTTTTCTTTTATTATTTAGTTTTGCCTCATCTTCTAATAAGATATTTTGAACTAAACTCAATGCCCTATCAAATGTGAACACTATTATATTAGATCTTACATGGAAATATAAAGCAAAAAGTTCTATATAAAGTTCTATACATTAGTGTGATGAAATGACAGATAACCAAAAAAGAAAAAAAAGTTTTAAAATCACAAAGGTTTGTTTCTTGGCATGTGAAGTCACCCATGCATCCAAGTAATATTCTCTGGCAATGATCTAGGCAGGGATTTATTAACCCATGATCCTTCAAACTCATAGTTCCACCATTAGAATCTGAGTCTTTCTCCATCAGTGTCAGAAAGGGAAAGAGTGCCAGAAGACTCATATTAGCAAAAAAAAATGCTGTAGCCTAGAAGTGACTCACTTCTGATCACAACTCCTCAGCTAAGCCAGTTTGCACAAGAATGCTTACTGCAAAGATAAGGAAACTCAATCCTTCTGGAGACCCTAGAGGAAAAGAGAAGTACATGTATGTCAGTTCTAGACAGCTCTACCACATTGGTCACAGGGGGAGAAAATGAATTTATCTATATTTCAGCAGTTTCTTTAAATTTTATCTTTTTTTCATATATAATAAAGTTGCTGTGTTGAAGGAAAATTTTCTGTAAACCCTTGAATCTAATATATTTCCCCTAAATGCCATAAACTATGTTTATGTGCTTTCCAGAAGTGTTTCCCAGTGTAATTTACAACCAAAAAAAATAATATTTTTGATTTAGTGAATTGTCTATTCAGCTCCCATTTAATCTCTCAAAATAACAACTGGCAGTGATGCGCACCCACTCACACACACTGTTCTTCCAAATTCATGACCCTTTTAGATGCTGTGAGCAAAAAAGCATAGTATGTTTGTGAATAATATGTTTCAGGAAAGCAATAACAAATTTGAACTTTTCAGATAGAGTTCATGTGAAGATGTAAATCTGTGTGTCTGTGTCATGAAAATAATTTGCACATTGTTTTTTTTCTTTTTCTGAAACATCTCTTATATTTAGACTTAAAAGTCATCAGAAAAAGCAAAAGAAAGAAAAAAAAATGTCCTACTATGACTTCAAACACCATAACTAAATTATTTTATAGTACAGATAAATTTTTCCAATACTAGATGTATATGCCTCATTGAAGAAGGTTAATTAAAGTAATGTATTTTGTTTTGCTCGCAGGACAGTCACAATCCACTTTAAGGTAACTTCCGTTCTAAACTGTCACCTATGAAGTACAGATCACACATACGGATTTTCTCAGGACCACAAGTTGTTGACGCTCTCAGTCCTCCCAAATGTTAAAGACCTCAGGTAATTTATTATTCTTTCCTTTGAGATGTATTTGCTGCTAAGTTTTTAAATGATTATTTTTTTAAGATGTCATTTTCTTGGGACCAACTCCAGGCCAATATGTGGTTTGTGTGGGGCTTCGTGGCTTTGTCTCCATTTTCATGTGCTAAAGGACATTGATGAAATCAGCCTGGCCATCTGGGAGCATTTTTCTGGAGAACTGGAAGAGAAGTCCCTTCTGAAACTGTGTTTCCCTTTCTAACTCAACTGAGCTCTAACACTCTGGCATTGCCATGCCCTCCAGAGCTTGTCTTCCCCCCGCCACCCGATAGGTCACATTTGCAGAGTGATAGGGCTTATGTCCTGCTCTCTAGCTAGCTAGCCCTGATACTTCTGGTACTCTAGTTTCCCTATCACTTCTTTTGGGTTAAATAGCTTAATGTGCTTCCTAAAACCAGATAGATGTTGGGTCTTAGAAAAACACTATCAGATTTCCAATTCTAGGTCTACACTTCTCTGATTTAAACAGCCATAACAACTAAGTTATACCTAACCATTAGTGCATTACCATAAAAACCTTGTTCCTGGTACCATTCATGTTTTGTAAACATTTTCAATCATCTTCTCCATAAAAAAAGACTTATGGTAACACAATACTTATTTGTCTCCTTAAGTGCTTGTCTGTAATTTAGTTTAATGATGCTACACTTTCTTGTGGTCTCTAGACCTCGAGGGCCATTTGTATTGATTTAGCCATTTGGTTTGTCTCAGTAACAAACAACCACATAAAACCCAGACTGGAAAAAAAGAACTTACCTGAAGTGGAAAAATTACATTTATCAGTGTAATAGAACTTTTGATTCTGGGTGACATCTAGGAAGCTATTCTAATTCTTTAAATATAAATCTTGGTAAACCTAGTAAAGAAAAGTAAACTTTTATGATTGCTCATTTTACAGTTTTAGGAGCACCCAAACCCTATTGATAATAAAACTTATAGAATTATTTTGCTCTAGCAATCCAGATTTATTCAGTGTTATGTTATTTTGGGTTAATGTATAAGAGAATACAGAAAAAAAAGATGCATTAAGGAAAAAAACAAGCAAATAAAAGGAGATGAGAAATCAGTTTAAAGAATCCTCAGATTGCTTTTCGTGGTTTCTGATATAAAGACTCTAGAAGTTATTTTCTTATTTTGACATCAAATAAGTGATTATTTTGGCTCTTGTTGATTATGATATTTACTAAATTATTATATTTTTCTTCACAGTTACCATCCTCAGCTTAATTAACTATATACCTCACATCTAGCAGAACTGGAATTTGAAATCACAGAGAGCTTGTCATTTAAAGTACTCAAGCACTTCATTGCAATTTATTATCCATGACAAGTTTTTCATTACATTTTTAAGGGGTTGAAATATTAAAGCATTCATTTGGATCCAGGTATCTGGTTGAAAAATGAATCCAGCTATCAATCATGAAAAATCATCATATAGCTATTGCAATGCAAGGAGAGGATGGGGTCAGAAAATAGCGTCCTATGAAAATTTATAGTACATTATGCATATATACTATGTGTAAATAGCATGCATACACAAGATTAAAAAAAATCTCATGCTTATTGCAAACAGGTAGATAGAGAACTATTTAGGGTCATTTCAACTCATTAAGAGCATTAACTATTATTTGAATTAAGAATATTGAATTCAACAATCATTTATAGTATGTCTGCTATGAACCAAGAACTGTGCCAAGAATATTGTGATGAATAAAATATTGTATCTTCACTTAGGGAGACCAAAATCTATGGGGAATTTAGGTGAACAGTGAGCACTCAATACTCTCCTACCTATGTAGGAACTGACAGAGTTCACCCTGAGTTTACCAAACCAGTGTTTTGTTTGCTCACCCAAAATAACAAGCTGGTTACTTCTGCTGTCTATAAGATTTCTTTAAAAAGCACATCATAAATTCCAGAAACCTTCCCCAAAATGAGTTTCTGAAAGGTTTTACACATTAGCCAACTTGGAAACTCATACCAGCAAGTTTATCATAGAGTAAATATAGTTCATTTTGTTTTGTTTCTTCTATTGTTTTTTTTAATTACTAGTTCTATTGTTTAAAGCAGAATGGTCCAAAAAAGAAAATTAAATAAGTAGATATCGGTTTTGGTTTTATTCTTACTTTAATAATGGTTTTCTATGCAATGCTGAGTATATTTCTTTACATTTTTTCCTTATTTATAGCCAATCAAAATATCTTTTTCTTTCTGGTATTTATGTGTAACATAGGTATAATTAGTTCATTAAAATATCTCCAAGAACAATTTGATAGATTTTTCAAATTGGGTGCCAGAATGCACTGTTTCTTCTAACTAATCCAAGAATGGGATCTAAAGCTGTAATATGAGGCAGCATTGGATATTATCAAATCATCCTTGATAAGGTTGGTTCATGATTCATACTGTAAATGTTATCTATCTGTTCAGCACAACTGTGTGCATAGCTGTGTACATTTGAAGATCATTTATTATGCTTTTTTTTAAATCAGAAGAATACATTGATATTTCTTTAGATGAGAAGAAATTAAGTAGCTCATTTGTGGTTTAATATTTGTGGTTTAATGTCTTGGTGTATACACACACACACACACACACACATCTGTAAACATCAAAATTGCAGTATTGCATTGAGCAACCCAGGGAGAGAAACCAACTTAGTAAACAGGCTCCCGTCTCCATGTAAAGTTCCTCCTGCTCTCCATTTCTTCCCTGCAGTCTCAGAGGAGAAAATGTATCTACTTCTGTTGAAAAGGACCAATTCTACTTTCTCTCATACCTGGTGACAATCTCTCCTTACACTCTGTGGTACCATTATATTTTACCTTTGCTGTCTACTAATTTTTTTTTCCATTATCTATGAACATGGAACTTCTTCAGCAAAATTTATAGATTGGTTTCTGAATGTATTTCTTTATTAGAGACAAATCTGTAAAGGGAAATTATCAGAAAGAGGCTGAGAACTGATTCATCATTCATTTAAATCACACACACACAAAAGCCAATCTTGGATTCTATATCCAGCAAAAATATCCTTCAGGAATAAAGGGAGAAATCAAAATTTCTCTAGACAGAAATTATGATGGTAATGGAAGAACTCTTGGAACTTCAGAGAGGAAAGGAGAACATGAGGATGTATAGAAATAGGTGTGATTACATTCATAAAATCATATTTTATGGTTGGAGTAAAATATTTAACTCCACTTGATGTGGTACTCAGTGAAGTAGAGAAAATATTTATGACAGCTATAATTTTAGAAGTAGGATAAAAGGACCTAAATGGATGCTTTCCAACACTTCACTAAAAGAAGAAAGACATCAATGTTCGTCAACCATGATAGATCACACACACACACACAGAGTAATTTCTAGAGCAATTACAAAGAAATGGATACAAAGTGACTCACTAAAAATCACAATTAAATAATGATAATAAGAATTCCTAAAATTGGTTAATACACCCATGTGAAGACAAGAAACAGAAAACACATAATAAAATGCCAGACTTTAGCTTTGTTAAATCAAATTTGGCTTAAATATAATTCTTTAAAGACTCTAAAAAATACAGAAACACATCAGACTCAAGAATAGGTAGAGGGAAAAGGCAACACTGCATAATAATAACAAAGGGCTGACCCACCATCAAGCCATGAGGGTCCTAAGTATGTCAGGAACGAATAGCAGCACATCCTGTGCAGCAAAATCATTACCAAAAAAAGAAAACTTTATTGTAGAAATTTTTAATAAAATTTGATACTATGCCCCCAATGAGTCAAGAATATTAGTACTGCAGGTGGCATTGTATTTAAAGGTAGAGGCTTGAGTCATTTGAATTAAAGTCACCCTTATGCTTTTAAACAAAGATATTTTGGGGAAAGATCAACCGAGTCATGAAAGAGCTGGGAGTGGGGCTGTGGGCTCCACCTTGTAGACAGGTTGCCAGGTAATTCCCTTAGCAGTCTTAAAATTTGAATCCTAAGAGTTAATGATTGCACATTTGGCTCATTATAGGACATGATTTATTATAGTACAAATTAAATACAATGGGTAAATTTTTGGTTTCGTTAGGGTTTGAATAGGGCATTGGATTGGGTTCTAGCTGAGAAAGAATGTTTGGGTCATCATTGTCACACTTACAGCCTGTGAACAGGAGAGAAAGAAGCAGGTGGATGGAGAAGGAACATACCAGGAAAACCAGGGACAGATAGCCTGGGGCCGGGAGTGGGAGGGATGCTTTACAGAGAGAAGCCCCAGGCCAAGCAAGGATGGTGAGTGAGAATTGGTGTCCTAGGACTTTGCTTCTGAGCCTCCCTGTGATCATGTTTGGCAATGAGACAAATGGTACAGATTTGCTCTGTAAAGGAGACATCTTCAACCAAGGCACACAGGAAACTGACAGAATTAATTCGTACATTATGGAAAGTGTTTCTGGAACTGGTAAAATACAAGTGGAGTTAGGACCGTCAATCTGAATAATTTGTTAATATGTCCTCTGTTTACTGCAGGAGACTATTGTCTAGCCATCAGGTGACTAGAGAAAGGATTCCTAGTCTAATCGAAATGATTTGTGCACTTATCGTGTACCTTGTAGAATCCTGTACTACAGTCTGAGAAACTGCTTTTGCGATATTCAACATATTAATCCCTCCACAGCTCATGGAAGGTGAATCTTCCTCAAGGAATCAAGAAAAGAGATGCTCTATTTTTAGAGCATGCAAACATACTGAAGGGATATTGTTTGCTTGGCTGTTTTACAAAATACTCTGAAGTAAAAAAAAAAAAAAAACCCTGAAGATTATAATTAAAATGTATTTTGTTTCTGAAACTATTTTTATATTCTCATTCTCATTGAGCAAAACCCAGAAAATTTAATGAAGAATCCAAGAATAAAGATCAACATCACCAAAAGAAGAGAGAAGTGATATTGGTCAAGCCTCTGCAACCCTGTTCAGTTTGTGCACTAGTGGCCAAGCCTTGATGTTCATCATCCTGGCTTATGTCTTGTGGTTAAAGGTACCCAATCCAGGTGTGACATCTAAAATGACAGACAGTGACAACCTACAGAGGTTTACCTCAGGAGGCAAAGAAGTGCCTGCTGTGTTCTCATATTGTAGAGAGGCAATGAGTTATCACAGGTCTCTTTTCTAAGGGCATTAATCCCATTGATGAGGACTCTACCTCATTACCTAGTTGCTTCCTGAAAGATCTCACCTCCAATGCTAATAACTTGGGGGTTAGAATTTTAGTATATGAATTTGAGAGGACTCAAGCCCAATGGTAAGGCCCAAGGCATAAAAGCAAAACTGCAGTTAGAGAAGTAGTAAAATTATTGCTCTAGTTAGTGACCTCTGGGGCAGTGCCCAAGTTCCCAGAGTAAGCTGGCAATATGCTAGTGTTTATGCTTAGATGGCTGTGAATGGAGACCTCAGGTGAAGACTTTCTGTGATGATGTAAACAAGCTCATAAAGTTCTATTGTGTCAACTTTGAACAATAGATTTATCATCTGAAAATATCCCAGATGATATCCCATAAAACATGAAAACAAAATAATTATTCAAGGGAATTCCTTTTAAAAGCTGTAAAAAGAAGACCTTGACATCTCAAGACATCTTTATTTTTCACTCAAGCCTGTGAGGATGGGACAGCTTTCTTGAGCAGTGATTCTGGGACCTTTGCTTTTTCCAACATATGTGTCTGCCATTTTGAAATCTTTCGCTTCTAGCAGCATAATGTGTGAAGAGAGAGCATGAAAGATTGTGCAGGATATGTTATGGTTGGGCCTGACCTGAAAGAAAGAAAAGATAGTTCCTGTTTTCATATCCTAGAGGCCAGATACTACTGGGAAATGCAGCATTATGTGCATAATCGGGAAATGAAATGTTTTTGAGAGCACATGACATTGTTTGTGCTCACCTTTTTCTTTTTCAGTGAGTGGAAGTAGTTGACACCAGCTGTTGTTTAATTGATGTTTAAGATCTGTAATGAGGGATTCTCTTGATAAATGAGGAATGACCAAGACGATAGAGAGTCTTTCAAGGATTTAAGAATGGGAAGACTTTTATTCTAAGGAATAAGAAGATGGTATGACTGAACTATTTTGAAATAAGAGTAGATGGGGAAAAAGGTCATCAGGAATCTAAAACTACCCAGTAAAAGTGGTACTTGAAATGGGAAATCCTTCTGGAATTTTTCCATGTCTTTATTGATAAGAATTTTTCTCAAGTGTGCGTCTAGGCATCCTCACACTAAGATTTTTTTGTAGGATGATCTTTAAGCTAGAGCTCTAGTGAACATCTGCATGATTAAATTCTTGTAATATTTTGTCCAAAAAAAACCTCCCCCATTTCTACCAAGTAATATTATTAGGTTACCCATCTCTCATCTGCCTACAAATACATATGCATCAGTTTTGCCTCGGGCTAAATTAAGTTCTTAGAGACAAGATGAAAATTGACATTAGACCCATTAAGTGTCTAAGCATTTTGTTGGCTCTGTGACAGAGTGATGGGAATAACTGTGGGTCTTCATAACACGACATGTTGGCTGAGCTCCTCTACTCTTGCCTTTTCTTTTCCATAAATCAGCTTCATGCTGTCTTCTGTTAGATTCAAACCTGCATGATGCAAGGTGTCTTAGTCTCCCAGAGCTGCCATAACAAAATACCACACGTTGCGTGATTTAAACAGGAGAAATTTATTTTCTCACAGTTCTAGAAGCCAGAAGTCCAAGATCAATGTGCCAGAAAATTTGGTTTGTAGTAAAGCCTCTTCCTGGCTTGCAGACAAGCTCTTTCTTGCTATGTCCTCACATGACTCTTCCTCTGTGCACGCAGGGGTGGAGGTGGACATTAGGGCCATGTGTTTATGACCTCATTTAACCTCAATTATTTCCTTAAAGGCCCTCTCTCCAGATACTGTCAGATGGGGGTTAGAGATTCAATATAAATTTGGGGAGACAATTTAAACCATAGCAGGCTCCACATTTTTTTTATTGTTGCCTGCTACATTTTCAGTATCTTGCATACAGCCCAGCACTGAAGAGGCACAGACTATTTCTCAGAAAAACAAAGACACATCCCCTGAAACTCTTTAACAACAAGTCTTCAGAATGAAATATAATCCTATAGATGGTGGGGCGGTGATGCGAGGAAATCACTTTAACAGTTATTCTTAAGATGTTAACCATGTGTTAAGCAACCCTTTTCTTTCCACAACCTCAGAAATTACAGATCATTTCAGGCGCTATGCTTGTGTCTAGGAAATGGGGGACAAACTCAAAGTGATACTAGATTAATATGACTGAAACGATGAACTCAATTTCATAACTGTTATAGATGTTCAACTTTGCCAGCTTTCTGTGCACTGGCCACACATAGTCTGTGTTTCACAGGTTTGTATGCCAAATTTTCCCTAACTATGCATTTAATGAAAGAGAACTGGATGAAAACAGTCATAAAACCATGAAGAAGGGAAAAAAAAACTGTTTGCAAAAATAGACATGATATCAGAGGAATGTAAAGCAATTTAGATATGTTGTACATTTTGTTAAAAAGTGCTGATACGTCACTAGATAAGCCAACAACCAAAGCTAAGCAAGTGCGTGCGCGCGCGCGCACACACACACACACACACATACACAAAGAAAGCCACTATAGAAACAGAGAATTGACCTCATATTTGTCTATCAAAAGCACCATGTATGCAAATTATTTGTTGCATTTGAGACTTGTATTTTACAGGTAGATTGAGGAAATTCTGTAGCAGAAAGCATCCATTTTCCACACAAATATACTTAATTGTATACTATGTAATACCGCCCACACCAAACTTTAAATCAATAGCAACTCACTTTTTTAAAAAATGTAGACAACGTGTTTGATAGGACTGTCACATACTTTCAGAGAGTATAATGCTTTATGGGGATCAAAGTGTTTCCAGAAATCTAATTCCATTAATAAAGCATTGCATCAGAAAGAACATTGTTCAAATCTTTTCCTAATAAACAATAAGAAAACTCATAAGAAAACAAAATACTGAACCACTTTTTTTCTGAATCATCTCCTTGCCACTTTCTACTTCAGGTGACTAGAGAATCTATGAAATGTCTGTGTTACCATCCAGACCACAAGGTACATCCCTGGTCTCTGGAACAGATCATAGAAAAATATCATAGGTCAGAGCTTTATACAAAAAGTAAGATAAATCATTTTAATTGATCAAAAAAGGCTAGTACTTTGCTGTTGAAATGTAGAAATATGAAAACTTTTAGAGCTATTTAAAAATGCCTTTACTTTTGGACCCTATGTTTGGTCTAATGGATCTGAGCTAGAAAGTTTTCTTTCATATGGCTTTATAATTATACTGAAGTCACCTCAGAGGGCAAGTTCTTAATATTGTTGTTGTTAAATTCCTTGAAATGTTTTTGAAAGAATAAATATTTAGTATCTGTAAATTACATTGAATTATATTTTAAGTTATTTCTATCATTAGGAATTTCATTCATTTTATATATATATATATATATATATATATATATATATATATATATATATATATATATAATATTCAAAAAGTTTGTTCAGGAATATTAGCACTAACTTTGTATTACATGGAACTCTCTTTCTGGTCTTTAGCAAATTGCATTAGAATTAGTTATTAGTATTTGTTTTTCAAAAGAGTAAATTCAGTTAATTTTTGCTGAAAACATTTTGTGCAGGTACTATTCAGAGTCTCAGAGACAGATTTCTTACCATTGGACCTCATAGGTTATGGCACCAGATGGCAATAGTGCCAAGAAATATTTTCCAGTAAGACTTATAAAGGACGGTTTTAAAAAAGCAATTCTATAAATGAAGTATATGGAGAAATAGTCCAAAAATAGAACAATGGAGATGCTGAAATTTTATTCCCAAAATCCTTTCTGCTTTTTACTTTTTGAACAGTACCAACTCACACATGTGAACATTTGACTAGGGTCTTAGTTCAGGTTGCTATAACAAAGTGCCATAGACTGGGTGGCTTATAAACAATAGAGTTTAACTTTTTTTTTTTTTTTTTTCAATTCTGGAGGCCAGAAGTCTGTGTTCAGGGTGCTAGCATGATTAGGTTCTGATAAGGATCCTCTTCTGAATTATCTGTGTTTCCTTTATAAGGGCACTAATCTTATTTATCAAAGCTCTATCTTCATGGCCTAATTATGCTCTCAAAACCCTTCTTTTTAAACTATTATATTGGGGGTTGAAATTTTAACATAGATTTCTGAGGGAAACACAAACATCTGACCATTGCAACTAACTTTCCTGTCCACAATCCTTTTTTAATGGAACTTTGCTTTGACTAGTTTAGTTACTTAATTGACCAAACCCTTTTAGTCAGTCTAACTGGTTGAATCATATTTATACTTAAACCTTGACACAATTCTACTTTGTTTTTAATAAAACTTTCATACTTAATGATATAGGCCTATGGAAGATGTATTTAAAATTCTGAAGAATATCTATTTGAATATATAAGACTATTTTAATTAAAAAAGTCAAGCTCCAAGTTGTACCTTAGCAAGAATAAAGATGAACACCACATTTTCCCTCTCAAAATCATGCAGTAACTACCCTTTTGGGGATTATGTAAAAAAAAAGGCTGTGTCTGAGGGCTGAAGTGAACTCCACCCAGAGTTGCTGGCCTCACTTGGAATCAGAGGTGAGCCTCGGAGCCTGTTTGGAAAGAAAAGAATCATTTATTTGCCTACATAAACATATACTCATTTAGTGTGTTTGTGCATGAACTACCTCTACCCTCTCCAAAGACCAGATCAAACACAACAGATTGCATGTTTCACAAAAACCACGCATATCTAAATCCATTTTTACTGGCGGTGGGTTAAATTTACTTTGCCTTAATGTGTAACGCATTATCTGATTCACTTGAGTGACTGATCCATCCAGTCTCCGTATCAGATTTATAGGAATATAGAGGAAATACTTAGAAGGAGTCGATCTAAATGCAACCTTGAAGGAAAAAGCAGCCTTTGTGTGAAATCCAGATTTTATGAATGTGCTTTGTTTCATGGGAGCAGAAATACCAGTGATAAATATAACATTAGTATAAAGAATCACACAGAAACATTGAATGCCTTAACAGGAAGAGCACTTGAAATAATTTAGTGCTGATAAACAGCATGGCAGGCAAGTTTTTGGCAATTTTTGATAAACCACAAAATTTTAAAGGACTCTAAGAAATCCTTCTAAACAGGCATTACACTGAAGCTGTGGTGAGTTCACAGGGGTTCTTAGGAGAGTATTTTCAGAGCTAGTCATTTTGCCATGATTAACAAGAAAGTGGTTTTGGTAAACAGTGGGAAGTCTGCACATTTTAACAATGTTCCAATTCTGGAGGGTGGTAAACCAAGTACAGGTAGTACAGCTCAGTCAAACAAGGTTACAATTCTTCATTGTAGCCAGTTCTCAGATAGTCATGTGTGGGGAGAATTTTAGTAAAAAGAATTAAAGATTCTTAAATTAGTGTTGTAATCAAGTGGGTTAACTCTTCTAGCCCATCTTCTCTAGTACATAATATTTTATTGCGTAAAGAGATATTTTTAATCATATTTCAGTTGATAAGATAAATAATTCAATTCCTTAGAAAAATGAAAATTATTGGTAAGTAATTTTAGATGCTTTCATGTGATGATGGAAGTTATTGATTTTTTGTGTGCGTGTGTAAAAGAGACTCCATAAAAAGTACCACAGTATCTGAAACTACAGTTACTGGGTAAGTGATCAAGAATAGCTATTGAAATTTGATCACATAGCCAAGGTTTCATACACACACACACACACACACACACGTGTGTGTGTGTGTGTGTGTGTGTACATAATATATGTATTAGTTAAGTGGGATAATTAGTTCTAGTTAAGATAGGACAACACAGACAATAAAAAAACATTGTTTTTAGAGAGAATTAATAAATGATAATTTTAAGTCTTTGTTTGCTTTAAATCTTTTTTTTTTTTTTTGGCTTTAAATCCTTTCTTGTAGGAAAGGTAAGATGAAATTAATTGCACTGGGACCTTAGTGCATTAGGCCCTGTGTTTGTCTTTGCAGCAGTAGTTAGGCTGGCATTATCTCTCAATATAATTTTAACAATATGGAAAATATGCAATTTATTAGAATGATAGGAAGACTGAGGTAAGATTGCTAGCCCGTTGGCCCTGATCCCCACATGAGTGAAGAAAACAGTCAAAAAACCAAATGACTGTGTTTTCTAGGGGATGACACGAAACTACAAAAGATATCCACATCTCTGTGAAGGCAGTGGGACATTATTGCCAACTAACAAAAAGAGCAGATGGACCCAGAGAATCAGAACTCCAATGGTCAGAGGTGCATTGCAATGAACTGAACTGAAACGTCTCATGCAGTTGTCGTTCAATAGTTTGCTCTGTAATGTAAATCTTCCTGGTTCCCTTAAATCTTTAGTGAAATCCACTGTGCTCCTAAATGCTTTTATATGGGTGTATCCTTTATGTTAAATGTAAAAATAGTGTTGAGTCTGTTTTCAATGTTAGTATCAAATGGGGAAGTAGAATCTGTATGGTCAGTACTGGTAGGTCTTCCTTTCTTCCTCTTTACTGTGGTAAGAACAAATAACAATCTTAATAAATATTTATGTGCACTATTCAACATTATAAATTCTAAGTACCATACCTCATTCTGGAACTACTTGACACAATATTGGCTGTTTCAGAGACAAAGTAGGGTGTGTGATGTTTTATGAGCAAGACTTTAAAAATTACAAGCTAATAACCATTATTTAATTGATTCTTGATTGACACCAAACATCATAAGAAGAGGAAACTTCCTAGAAGCAGAAGCAATATCTTTATAGACTCAGAATTCAGAATCTGCCTCATCTGCTCACATGTGATTTCCTGGCGTCAGATGAACTATGGGGTTGGCCATTGGATATGCATGGATAGCCCCAGTTGACAATATTTGTTATCAGAGACAAGAGCCATTGGCAGAGTGTGCTGTGGTTAATTGTAAGAAAGTACCACCACATGCCTGCAGCAGAGACAGAGAGGCAATGGAGGGGAATCTCAAGTTCACAGGTACTTTTGGAATAATATGTAGTCAGTAGTTATCAGCCTCCCTGTATTCGGGAAATGTCTGCATTATCTGCAATCTGATTGCAGAAAGATAATCAGACCACTTCTCAAAAGCCTTCTGGTAATGAATCAAATTGGAGGCAAGGAAGAGAATGTTGAGGTTGGAAACGTACTCACACAAAGGGCCTGGAATGATTAAAGTAGGAGTCACTAATTCCCCAGATACCACAGTTTTGCAAGAAGAACTGGGGCAGTAGGAGAATTTGGGTCCTCACCTCATGCATCTGAGGCTTTATTTGAAAAATATCACCATTAACACTTCTGGGGTTGGGGCAAATTGAGGGTTACAATCAGAACAGGTTCTACAGACAAATCCTGTCTACCAGGTTCCAGAATGATTACAAGAAGATTCCAGAAGTCTGGGGACTGAGAATGCTGACCCATTTGTTTCTATTTATCCTTTTGGTGATGGTGGGCATAAAACATGGTGTTTGTAAGCATGAAGAGAAGTCTGCCTTTTCTCCCCCTAAAATTAAGGTCTGTAAAGAAAGGAATCAAGCTGAATGTGATTAGTCACTCCACTCCAAGAACAGATGATCTCTGTTGACACTCCAGCCCCTTGAAGGACATAGAGTGAGAACCTTCATGGAGAGTGATGGGAAACTGACAGTTGTGTAATACTGGGAGCGTCACTGAATTGCACACTTTGAAATAGCTAATCTTATGCTATTTTATTTTTTTATATAGCTTATGCTCCAGGTGGCTTTCAAATCCTAAACTGCTGGGTCTGATCTGATGTTGATGTATAGCTCTGAATGACCCCTTCCTGCTCCGGCACCAGGCCCATGAAGGAAGACATGAGGTGCTGGAGGAGACAAAATCCATTTAGGACCTTGTATTCCCCAAGAGGAGAGGGTGAGGGCATCTCTCTGTGTCTATACAAGCTGTTGTGTACATTGATATCCTTTAAGGAGTTTGGAGTTAACATATAGAATGTGGGTATGGGTTGGGGATTCAAGTTTTCTGAGGCCTGAATCTCCTATAGATGCAGTATTGTGTACAAAAAAAAAAAATTAAAACCAGTGAAGATATTTACTGAGAAAAGGGCAGATCAGGCAATTCCAATTTTTGAAATACTGACAAACTCACAAGTAGAACAAAATTCACAAGAAGTAACATGAGACACTTTTACATGATGTACTTGCACACTCTTTGATCATGTCTTTAGAAGACAAATTTGAAAGATTATTTGCTGTAAGAATAGAGAGAAAATCCAATAAATCTTTTAGATGGCCAAATATTATTTTTATTTTTAATTGTTGATGACTTGTCATTTTTTAAATTAAAGGAGTAAATGGACCTCTACCAGTTTCTGTCATATATGTGCTATAAAATTTCAGGGACTTAGAAGTTTCCCTCTTCACTGTTTAATTACTCATTAATTTAGCCATATTCATTAACCAATTTGTGCTTGTTATATTATCCTTTTTCTGTAGTAGTAATTTGTATAAAATAAGCTTGAGGTTTATTTACACATGATTCATTTCTCTTCATTAATTAGATTATAAAAATTTCCAAGCAACTATTAACTACTTCTATTAAAAATGTATTTCTTCCTCATAAAGAATTATGACTTTGGGTATAATCTGGGTATAGTTTGGCTACAATTCGGTCTCCATTATGAGAATCATTTTGACTGATTTCATTGTTCATCTTTGTTACTTGTTTCATATTTCATTAATTTTGGTGAGAATTTTCTTTAAACTCCATAGTAAATTTAAATCTGATGAAGAAGACATTTATCATACATACCCATACCAAATGTCTGCAATTTTTCCATAAAATTCTTAATGTCTTTCCAAGCAAGAAATCAAATGATGTATTAAAATTTTATTAAATATTCCATTTTCAGTAAAGTTGTATTATAGATTTTCAACTGAATACACTGCCTTACTAATCGTATTTCTAAGAGTAAAAGGCTTTGTTCTCAACCAGACTGATGAGAAACAAGCTCTCTGCTTGTAATTTTACACTTATGGTTTTGTGAAGAATTTTCCAGCAGCCAGATTTTTCTCCATTCTTTTTAAGACTTGTTTTCCTCTCTCTGTTCTTGCATGTTTCCAGAATTGGGTCCTGTGAGACTGGTCTGTAATACAGTGCAGGCCCTGGCTTGGCATTACCCCAGCAGGTGAGTAGATATAGAGAGCAGTGTTCCTGGAAATTCTGCCCAGTTCCTTCACAGAAGTGATCAGGACTACATAAAAACACTCCACTCAGCAGAAATTTAAAATATCCCCAACTTGACCCACATCCCGTTAGTTGAGTCTCCAAAATACCATGGACAAAAACCAAACCAAAACAACAACACAAAACAACCAGAAAATCTAGAATGAGAAATGGCAGTTGTTTTAATTAAATATGGATATAATACACAGGTGGATTCTCTCCTAAAGCATGGAAAAGATAATGTAAATGAGTCACCTTGAAGCGTATTGTTTATTCATTTCATAGTAAACCTAACAGTAAGAGGTAGAATTCTAAGATGGTCCCACTAATATTCTCAGTCACTGGTGTACATTCTTTCTCCCAATTAATTAGTACAGTAATCTGGGTACTGTTGTGAAGGGCTTTTGCAGATACGATTAAAGTCATAAATCAGGGAACCTGGAGATGGGGAGATTATCTGGGTAGACCTGAGCTAATTGCATGGGCTCTTTAAAATGGTCATAGTCAGGAGTCCTGGCTTTAGGAAAACCCATCATGAGGCACTGGATTCAATGACAAACTAATTGTCCTCTTTGGGCACAGACACAATGGAAGTTTGAGGGGTACAAAGCTAAGGAACTCGCCAAACAATAAGTTTTGTTTTATTTGCTTTGTTTTTCTGTGTAATTTGCATGCAGCTTTCCTCCACAAAATCTTTGCTTCAAAGTGATTTTTTTTTTTTTTTAACCATAAGTGGAAGCTCCGTGGCAGAGAAGGGAACCGAAATCGGTTTCAAGTTTGAGATGGAGCCAGTGCAGAGGCTGTGAGGAGCCAGTCCCACGGGGAAGAATGAGCATCCCTATTCTTGGGCAGGAATGTTCTTGGAGTGAGCTAACTCCAATCACAGCCTCAAGTTGAGAGCGTAAAAGAGTTGTGAGTAAAACATTCGTGATAAACACATGTACCTGTAGATGTGTGAAAACGAAGGACATGCTGTGAGATCAGAGGTGTCCTCCGAGAAACAAGGTGGCATTTGCTTTGATGAATTCTCCAAGGTTCAGAGTTGCCACTCTTCTTTCATCTCAGAAGCTTGATTTATTCAGCACATGAAGAGTGGGTACATCTCCGGGGAACAGCAGGAGAGGGACCTCTGCTGTAATCAAGCTCCCTGGAAGGATATTTGCACAAGAATGCAAATTTACAATGAGAGATGTGTTCAGAGCACTGGGATGTTTCTGTTGGTGTGGTCAGCACCTCTCTTCCCATAAGCGGTCCGCAGAAAGGTTAATGTGAGGGGAAGGTGATTTCTAAGCTTGGGATCAGAGCAAAGGAGGTCTTGCTGATGCTGCTGATGCTTAAGTGTCTGACTCTAATAGCCCTATATGGCCATCTTCACCGTGGGGACACATCTGTCACCACACCACTGGAGTTACACATTCTATCCTAAAGAGTTCTCATGCTCTATTTTCCAGGTAAATAAATGTACACGGGCATTGAGACTTTCCCTCCAATGAGCAAGAATATATTATATTGCCTTTAAGATTAAAAAATCAAAATATCTTTTATAAAAAAGAAATTCCCAGCTCTGATTTTTTGTAACCCTCGATAATGCTCTGCATCATTGTAATGCATCCACTAGTACAGTATTTATCGTATTAGTAGATAAAATGTTTATTTTAACCTAACCTCTTTGAGGCAGAGGCCAACTCTTTCTAATTTTCATAATGCCAGGAGCTTGCAGAGTCTGACACATTTGTAGATGCTCAAATAATTACGAAAAAATATGACAATGAATGATGAATTAATGAATACATGGGTGTATGGGCATTTTTTCATTCCAGTTAATATGCCTTTGGGCAGGGGTTAATTTTTTATGCATTATCATATTTTTTTTCTCTCCATCTTGCCATCCCTTACAGGGAGTTGGTATGCTTCATTTTTTTTTTCTCTAATAAAAAACTGGGAAAGTTTGCAATTCTATGAAGGGTATGCAAATGTCCTCAGTGACTTCTCATTTCAAAGGTAACTAAACATTTTTGTTCTCTCCTTGGGAAAGTGCTCTGAGTGTTGGATGTGAGTGGAGGCATTGCCTTTCAACATAGATCTACTCTCGCCTTGCTTCTTGTCCTGGTAATGCACCTACTATTCTTAAAGCATGTTTACAGAAGAAAATTCAATAGGGAATATATTTTGTAGGTAAATAAAATACCAGTTTTGGTAGAGAACAGTTCTTCTGTAAATCTTAAAGTAGCTCAAATTTAAAAAAAAATTCAAAATAGCAATTATGAGTAAAATCCATTGTGTTTACATAGTTAACAACTAAAGAGAAGGACAAAAATACCTTAGGATAACAGTTAATTGCTCCGTTGTTCTTTACTATTCGTATGAAACAACTAGTTTCAGACAAAAATAAATTGCTACATAAATTCAAGAAAATTCCAGGAAGGAGTTAGACTGAATAAGTGTTTGTGTGTGTGTGTGTGTTTCCTGCCAAGACTCTAAGGAACCCCAGAATTCACCTTTACTTGGAGTCAAGAGAGAGAATAAGGCATGTCTCTGTTATGGTTTAGGTATGATGTATCCCCTGAAAGCTCATGTGTGAGACAATGCAAGAGACTTCAGAAGTGAAATGATTGGGTTATTAGAGCCTTAACCTAATCAAGGAGTTAATCTGTTTGAATGAATTAAGTGAGTGGTAACTGTAGGTAGGTAGGGTACAACTGGAGGACGTAGGTCCCAGAGGTGTGCCTTTGGGGTGTATATTTGTCCCTGGAGAGTGGAGCTGTCTCTCTGTGCTTCCTGGTGCCATGTCCTAAGCTGCTTTCCTCCTCCATACCTTTCTGCCCTGAGGTTCTGCCTCACCTGAGGCTCAGAGCAATGGAGATGGTTCATCTATGGACTGAGAACTCTAAAAGTGGGGTGCCAAATAAATTTTTTCTTCTCTAAAATTGTTCTTGTCAGGTCTTTTGGTCACAGTGGCAAAAAGTTGACTAAAACAGTATCATTACCCTCCTTTAAGATGAGGTTTGTCTGAAACAATGCCTGGCACATGAGAGATGGTCCCTTGGCCATGCTGTAAAATGATAGAATAACCATTGTGCCTTAGCACTGAGTCAGACAATTTAGGCAATTATAAAAATGAATCAGGCTGGGTGTGGTGGCGCATGCCTGTAATCCCAGCAGCTCAGGAGGCTGAGGCAGGAGGATTGCCAGTTCAAAGCCAGCATCAGCAAAAAGCAAGGTGCTAAGGAACTCTGGGAGACCCCATCACTAATAAAATAGAAAAAAAGACCAGGGATTGCCTCAGTGGTCAAGTGACCCTGGATTCAATCCCTGGTATCCCTGGGGATTTATTACATAAATAATTGATTTATGTAAATAAAAAGTGTATTTTCATCTAACCAGATTATCAATTCAAAATATTGCAAAATTAAGGCATTTTCAGACAAAGATATATTATGACTCAAAAGCTTTCACTGAGAAACTGATCAAAGGATGCATTCAGTCTATCTCTCTCACACACAGGAATCTTTTGGGGAGTAAATAATGACTAAGGAGAAGGGCTTATAAGTAGGTTACAAGTAAAGTACTGGACTGAAATTAAAATGTACTAATAAATAAAGATAAAGATCAAAATATCTTTTATAAAAAAGAAATTCTCAGTTTTGATTTTTTATAACCCTAGCTAAGGGCTGTTTATAAGACAGATTGATAGTAAATTGACCTACAAAGAATGAAAGTGAAAAGGGGAAAATAAGTTACAAAGCAAATATCATGATGTAAAATTAATGTTGGAGGAAAAAAACTTTATTATGGATAAAAATTTTCAACTTAATGATAAAATGAAAATTTACCAGAAAGTTTTAATTTTGAACTTGGATCTAGACACTGAAAGTCAGTAGTGACATTAATGTAACTCTCGGAAACATTTTAGATCAAGCCAAAAAGTTGTAATAAAAGTACAGAATTTTTAAATAGTAAAATTAATGGGCATTATTTAAAGGCAATATACCACATTTAGGTGCAAGTTTTATTTTTTTGTTTGTTTTTGTTTTTTGGAACCAAGGATTGAACTCAGGGGCCTTTAACTACCGAGCCACGCCCCCAGCCCTTTTACATATTTTATTTAGAGACAGTGTCTCACTAAATACTTAATTTGCTACGGCCTCACTAAGTTGTTGAAGATGACTTTGAACTTGTGATCCTCCTACCTTAGATTCCCAAGCTGCTGAGATTACAGGCCTCTAATTATGTGTAAGTTTTTTGTTTTGTTTTGTTTTGTTTTGGTGGTGCTGGGGGTCAAACCCAGGGCCTTATGCATGAAAGGCAAGCACTCTACCAACTTGAGCTAGAGACCCCGCCCAGCAAGTTTTTAAAAACAAATTAGTTTAAGACTTCGAATCTTTACCAAAAGATTTTTTTTCTTTTCTTTTTTTTTTATTGGTTGTTCAAAACATTACAAAGCTCTTGACATATCATACTTCATACATCAGAATCAAGTGGGTTATGAACTCACATTTTTACCCCAAATACAGATTGCAGAATCACATCGGTTACACGTCCACATTTTTACATAATGCCATATTAGTAACTGTTGTATTCTGCTACCTTTCCTATCCTCTACTATCCCCCCTCCCCTCCCCTCCCATCTTCTCTCTCTACCCCATCCACTGTAATTCATTTCTCTCCTTGTTTATTTTCCCATTCCCCTCACAACCTCTTATATGTAATTTTGTATAACAATGAGGGTCTCCTTCCATTTCCATGCAATTTCTCTTTTCTCTCCCTTTCCCTCCCACCTCATGTCTCTGTTTAATGTTAATCTTTTCCTCCTGCTCTTCCTCCCTGCTTTGTTCTTAGTTGCTCTCATTATATCAAAGAAGACATTTGGCATTTGTTTTTTAGGGATTGGCTAGCTTCACTTAGCATAATCTGCTCTAATGCCATCCATTTCCCTGCAAATTCCATGATTTTGTCATTTTTTAGTGCAGAGTAATACTCAATTGTGTATAAATGCCACATTATTTTTATATATTTATCTATTGAAGGGCATCTGGGTTGGTTCCACAGTCTAGCTATTGTGAATTGTGCTGCTATGAACATCAATGTGGCAGTATCCCTGTAGTATGCTCTTTTAAGGTCTTCAGGGAATAGTCCGAGAAAGGCAATAGCTGGGTCAAATGGTGGTTCCATTCCCAGCTTTCCCAGGAATCTCCATACTGCTTTCCAAATTGGCCGCACCAATTTGCAGTCCCACCAGCAATGTACAAGTGTACCCTTTTCCCCACATCCTCGCCAGCACTTTTTGTTGTTTGACTTCATAATGGCTGCCAATCTTACTGGAGTGAGATGGTATCTTAGGGTGGTTTTGATTTGCATTTCTCTGACTGCTAGAGATGGTGAGCATTTTTTCATGTACTTGTTGATTGATTGTATGTCCTCCTCTGACACTTCAGATAGAGCCCTAATATCCAGAGTATACAAAGAACTCAAAAAATTAAATAATAAGATAACAAATAACCCAATCAACAAATGGACCAAAAGATTTTAATATACTTCTCTTCGAAACTTGACAAAATAATTGGTAAAAATGCTAGTAAGAGTATAAAAGTTTTGAATGACGTAATTAATATGATTAACTTAATAGAGGTATAAAAAATAATTCCCATCACCATTAGCACATTGTTTTGAAGACACATGGGACCTTTGCTAAATCTGACTAGTATCTAATTTACAAAATTAATCATAATAATATCAATCATTTCATCACTGAATTCAACCTCAAAGTCTCATCTTCTGTTACCTTTGTTTACATCATATGGTCACTTTTAGATCCCATTGGAAATTATCATCTGTAATCTCAAATTTATCATTTGATCTACAGAAATAATTCCTTCCATATGTCTTCCCACTTTCTGTTCATTATTATTGTCTTCCCAGTTGTCCTATCTTTGTTGCTTACCTCTTCTTCGTGCCCTTAATCTGCATGTACAATGCCTGTTGAGTCCTAGCATCTTACCATATTTTATAACACACGTCACATGTGGTCTTCCTTTCATTCCAACTGCCTCCACGCTTTTTATGATACTTCGCAAGTTAGTTTTTCTCTCTCTAGACCATCCCTCCTCCATCCATCTTGCATTAAACTACCAAGTGCATCTTTCCATGACAAGTTTTTCATCATCCCATCTAACTGTTTGAAATGTGCTATGGTTTCCAGTACTTGCGGGACAAAGATTGGCTCTACCATTAAAAAATATCCAGAAATCCACAAATAAATTCTTAAAGTTTATGTTTCATGGTTTTCCTATAAGGACATCTTCCCCAGAGAGACACATAAAACTGCCCCTGAAATTAACAGAATATACATTTCTCTCATTGATTTTACCAATTCTTCCCTTGTCTGTAATTTCCCTCTCTTCTTCCCATCTTTCTTTCAAGGTTCAAGTTTGTACTTGAATCAGTCTGTATACACCTTCTCCTAGGGATATGGCTACCTCTTGATTCTTTCAGATTGTATTACTTAATATTACCTATCTATGATTTCTTCCAGATCAGTCACATTATCTCTCACATTGTTGTAACTGCAATATTATTCCATAAATTTTCTTACTTACTTCCCACTCAAAAAGAGGAAACTATGAATCCCACTTACCAAGTATTTATGATGGCTTCTTCCATAACCTATGAAGATGCATGTAACAGATACTTTTTTTCCCTTCATGGATTTTAAAGACTTGGGGCAAGGATTACAGGATGCAAATAACAATCAACTTTAGGTTAGTGCTCTGAGAGAAAAGTTTGCAATATGCAGAAAGAGTGTTTACCAGAAGGTATATTTTAACTTGAAAGGGGAATAAATATAGTTAAGCAAGCTTTCTCTAGGAATGTGAAATTTAATGAAAGTTTAAGGACACGTTAATCTCATCCCTCAATTAATGAAAAGAATAAAGGATGTATTGTTGAAGATCCATGATATACAACCAGTTTTAGAATTTTGAATCTGCATCATTTGAATTGAAAAATATCAGGTAATGATTAAGGAATTAACGGCTATAGGATAGTGAAACTTGTTTATTTAATTCATCCATACAAGACAGTTCAGGAAAGTATATATTTATCTTCAGAGACTTGTAACCAGGGATTATGCATGATTTCCATTTAATACTTCTTAAATTTTATGAGAAGAGGCATTTCTTGGTTTTATAACGTCATAGTTACACTGGAAGAGTGTTGGATAACAAGTTAGTAAACACTGGTTGGAGTGTTGTTTTGTGGGGCCAAGGTGGAGGGAGTCGGAGGGCACTTAAATGTGAAGAGTGAGCCTAGCAATGACCAGCAGACTAGGAGGAGCAGTCTTCTACTTAGACTCCTCACCCTTTTGGGTACCCTTAGATGCCATGCAGTCCTTGATGCAAAGGCTGCTCAATGCATATTCATGGAGTCAGAGAGTCAGGTGGCTTCTCTGAAGACAATAAGCACTGACAGGCGCCAGAGGTCACAATCCACACTGTACCCTAGAGCTCACATTTACTCTGTTGTAATATTAAGAAGTTTTATGCCAATATGGGCCTTTAAGTCCTGTAGAGTCTTAAAAAGGATACTCTTTTAGGGTCAATCAGATGCTTATAACCAGTTCTGCTCTGGAAGCTGAAATGAAAGGAGAAAATATTTTAAAAACAAGACACAAAGAATAAAGAAAGCTTTGGGAAAATTAACACTGATAATAAAATTATTACAACTGAAATTGTTAGAAGGATGTGTTAAAGATTTTGGCATCTTAATTTTCCTCTCATGAAGATTTTTCAGGAAAGGAACTCCTATAAAAATAAATGATTCCTTTTCTTTAATATTTCAAGGAAATCCTGATTTCTAGAAGATTCAAAATTGACTGTAATATACAGGGTCTTTCTACCCATTTTTTTCCCTCAGTACTTGCAAATAGCACAGTGGCTTGCGATTCACTCTACTAGATCCAGGAAACCCAAATAATTTGCTCCAGATCTCATTGAAAATAAATTACTATTCGTTGCTGCCATATCTGAGCCCTAGGTTGGGAGGATTTGAAAACTGTGGCCTAGAAGAGCTGGGGGGAATCTTGGACACAACTCTTAATCACTTTGTACCTTCTCCATGTGATCTCTCCAGCATGACAGCTTCAGGATGGTTGAACTTCTTATGTGTTGACTCAGAACTCCAAAAATCCAAGGAAAGATAGAAAGGGATGGGGGTGGGGCTGATTGATTGAAGACTAGGTAGAGGTGAGTGGAAAGTGACATCCCAAATCACATAGCACTTCTTCCATGAAGCCCACCCATGTTCAAGAGGAGGAAAGCTAGATCTTTGAAGAAATGTCAGTGCCATATTTAAAGAAAGCCGTCTTTTGAAAATATAAGTTGCCCTAACTGGTCCTCAGGCCTCAACTATTCTCAAAGAGGTTAGAAAGATGAAGAACCAGAAATCTGAGTTGAGTCACACTACCACTGCTTGGAAGCCCCACCTCATAGACTTCTTTTTTTTCCTCATAGACTTTACACTGTGTCCATGGGCTAGGCTCATAATATATTCTGTTGGTTGGCCTTTATGGAGTGGTACTTTAATAATTTGCTTTTTGCTTTGTGACTGGTAACTCATAATGAGAAGTAGCCAGCTAAATGATGTCTGTGCTTGCATTTGCTGTAGAAATATTGCTGAAAATGTTTTCTATGTGAAACTTCTCGTGAGCTATTTATTTATTTATTTTGCATTTAACACTAGCAAAAAAGTTCTCTCCATTTAAGAACTGGCAGTCAGGGCTGGGGTTGTAGCTTAGTGGTTGAGCACTAGCCTTGCATGTGTGAGGCACTAGGTTTGATCCTCAGCACCACATAAAATAAATAAATTAAACAAAGATATTGCAGCCACCTACAACTAAAAGGAAATAAAAAATAACTGTCAGTCTTCCTCTTTCTAATAAGGGGGGCTATGCCATTTATCATGTTCTCTTTTTACTCAGGATGCCAGAAATTTCAGAGCCAGCTCCTAAACTTAGTCATAGTGATTATGCTAACCAGTCACTAACATTAGCATACTGTGCTGCTCTGTTTTTAATACTTATAATTTTGCATTCATGTTTTCTGAGCCTTGGTGATATATAATTTGATATAAGCCACCTTACAGCCTTTGGAAAGGAATGGCAAATAGATAAGTCCAACATATAAGCAAGCATAAATCAGAGCATTACTCAGCAATAAAAAGAGCAAAGCACATTCATTTAGATGACTCTTAAGGGCACTGTGTGTGATGATAAATGCCACTTATCTAATATCCTGAATGATTCCATTTATATAACGTTCTTGAAATGACAAAACCACAAAGACAAACAAGAGATTAGTGGTTGTCAGGGACTAGGTAGCAGAGGGAAGAGCCACTGTGGGTGTGATTATCATGGGGTAGTGGGAGGTAGATCTCTGTGATGTCAGAACAGTGTTGTGTCTCAATTGTGGTGGTAGTTACAGGAATCCACCCATGTGACTAATGACATAGAACTCTATGCACCCTTCATACGAATGCCAGTTTCTTAATTTGGGTATTATACTATAATTATGTAAGATGCAAATGCTGATGGACACTGGAAAGGCACACATGAGATATGCTGTACTATTCTTAAAACTTTATGTAAATATGTAATTACCATAAAAAATTTAAAATGTTTAGAAAGTCATCAATATTTTTCTAGTTCCCATGGATGCAAGCCTCCCTCATTATCAACATATACCAGAGGAGAACACTTGTTGTAATTGGAGGAGCAACTGTGCTATCAACATCAAACCACCTTAGAAAGTCTAGTTTAAAAAATATATCAAGCTATACATTTTATGTGGGTATTTTATTGGATATAAATTATGCTTCAAATAATATTGACTCACAATAGTAGTCATTAACTATTAAATAATGACTTGATGCTTTACCCTTATTTACCTCTCAGGGACTCTTAAGTTTGAGTTGCCTAAGTAAATGACAGATTCCCAAAAATAAGTAGCTTACAAATTTAGTTGGTCAACCCATCTCACTAAGTCCTAAAGATATTTACACTCAGCTCTCTTGGGTAAATGAGTATAATGCTGACAGTGTAAAGTGTAAGCTATCTGAATCAGATGGGGTTTACTATCAGGGTATGGAATGATACAAGTGCAAATAAGCAGAAAGAAAAGTTCTCTGAGTGAAAGCAAAATGCTTGATCTGCCCAGCCAGTTCTGCGAAGCCAGATGCCAGGCAGAAACATGGGTGCGCACAGGTCTGCAAGCTCCACAGACCTGTAGGCATGCATCAACACCTTGGAAATAAGACAGGGTTGTGCAAAACCCTCCACGCTGGGCACCTGGGATTGTTCAAAATGTAGCATATTGTACTTCACCTGGGCTCCAGGGTGGGGGTAGGCAATGCTTGTGACCATAGTTCCATCCACATCAGAGCCACCGGACCAGTTGAATGAGTGGACACCATTAATGTATCTTTGCTAAGTTATCCCCAAACAACCTGCTATGGCACTACTTGCTAATGGGCTGTTTGGGAAGATCACTTGAAGTTTGAGGGTCAGGCTGCACCTGCTGCTAGATGGGGTTGAATCACCAGTTACTGAGCATCAGTGAAATGATTCTTCTAGAATCATTTAGCACAGAATGAATGTGTTGGCCTGATTGTATTTTACAGATGAGATTTCAGACATAGGATAACACAGTGCTGTGTTTCTCAAAGTGTAGCCCTTAGGCCCAAGGATTACCCAGAATGAAATGTTGGTCCCATGACCAGCCCTACTGACTGCATTTGAGGAAGCGGGGCCTGGGAAGCTGCATTGTAACAGGCAATAGGGCACTGAGTAGGCTATGAATCCGTGAGAGAATTTAGTAGGAAGCAGCGGAGTGGTCAAAACCTTCTTTCACCAGTAGATTCTCATCAGCCTCTGTATTAAGCTGTAGATGCCTATAACCTAGATCTCTGTCAGGTTTGCTCTGTTCACCTCCACCTTGCCAGAACCCAAACTCATCAACTAGCCAGAAGGGAGCTAGATGATTACAGAAGGAGTAGCAAGGGCTCTGAAGCTTCCATCCAGGGAGCAATTGGCTCCGGTGTGACATGGCATGGCTAGATTCTGAAAAACATTTGAAGAACACATGGCTCAAAAGAAACTAATAATGTAATTCTAGAAGTCCACATTTGTTTCCTTAGATACATAACACTGCACAAACAATTTGGTTGCAATTTTGAGGTCGTGGTTTCACAGTGACTTGATTCAACTATGGTGCCTTTTAATAAGAAGGAGATGGAGTGATGGCACTTGTAGGGTTTTGCTAGTACCACAATTGAAAATTATAACTTAGCCTGCTTGTAATGATATTCTTAGCTGATTCTGCCTGCTTATAAATACATTTCCATCTATTATTCAACATTTTCCTCATGGTCACAGAGGCTTCTTTTTCAGCCAAGTTAATACACAGCTTTCCTGAGACCAAAACAGGAAAAAAAAGAAAGAAAGAAAGAAAGAAAGAAAGAAAGAAAGAAAGAAAGAAAGAAAGAAAGAAAGAAAGAAAGAAAGAAAGAAAGAAAGAAAGAAAGAAAGAAAGAAAGAAAGAAAGAAAGAAAGAAAGAAAGAAAGAAAGAAAGAAAGAAAGAAGTAAAGCAACAACTATAACATTTAACTTTTGAGAAAAGTATGTCATCATCAAAGACAGTGCCTCTAAATTATTTGATAAGAAATTCTTCCACAAACCGTGGACTTCCTTAAATTTGACCAACCTTACCAAACCCCTAGCACCCTCTATTAAGTGAGCTGAACTTGAGGTTAAAAGAGAAAGGGACTGGGTTGTGAGATTCAAAGCAAGCAAGCAAGAAAGAAAACTGGAAAATGCTGATGAATCACTGTGTATTCTAAAAGGGTGAGGTCATGCATTTTTCCCATGAATAGTTATCTCCCTTTTTACTATGGACTACATCATCCATTTTATTTGGGATTATTTTGTTTGGGTGTCAGGGATATTTGTTCCTGTGACCACCCTCCTCCCATAGAGACCAACATTTTATCGATAAACACAAGACATTGTATCCTTTGAAGCAGGTACCCCAGAGCTGCTCAGCTGTTGCCCTTGACCTTAAGAGAACTTTTATTTTTCTCTCCACTTCTCATCCTAGATTCTATTTTCAGGTCAATGTGACATGGTGGCCTTTCTTAGGAAGGGTTTGCCAGTTCTGCTGAAATGGCCAAATTGCACTGAATATTTGTTATGTATTTAATATAAGACATATTGAACTGTGAGGAATATTTTGCTGAATATATTGCCCTGGTAGAGCAGGTAGCTTGATCTAAGCCAGATTAAGTGTGTGTCTAGGTATTAAGAAAAACATTAATAAACTGGATAGCATTATCTTGTTCTTTTATTTTTAACTGTAGAATTAAAATGGAAGCAAACATAATAATATGACTCATTCAACAAAAACTAGCAGTTATTACTAATTTGTAGCTAGGTATTATCAACAAGTATATATGATTTAAAGTCTGGTAGTTTTTTTAAATTGCAAATCCCCTGGAATGTTTCTCCATGTTAATGTTGGGGGTGAGACACAAAATAAAATAAATATGATAGTAATTATCTGTTCCTGAGAAGAAATCTAGACTATAGATTCCTTTAGTAGTCACTAGATACTAGCATTATTATATGCTTAATTTTACTTTGTTTTATTTTGTCTTGAGGTGGGCTGAATTTTTAGTGATTTGCAAAGTATAAGTGTGTTCTATGTCTTAAAATGGATGAGAGCTAAAATTTTGGTGATGAAGTCTGTACATAAATATACTTCTTTCTTCATTCACATTTTTTTCAAAGTATTTTGAAGTGCTTACTCCATGTAGCCTGAGGAATGCCTCTACTGTTGTTAAATAATTTATAAAGTTGAAGTTTAAAACTAATTTTTGAGAAGACACTATCTTCCCTGTGATACATAAGTGAAGTTAGGGAAGGTGGGTTCAGATATTTTCATGGTCTTTAGATATGTGTGTAATTCAATTAATAATTTGAATTTTGAAAAACGATTTCAAAATAAACTAGAAAGTAATTTGTTTTTTCCATCATGAGAGTCTCAGTTTTCAATGTTAAGCTAAAGCAATCATCAATAAGTCATTTTAATAACTGCTGATTATGGTATTTTTCTGGATGTCTTCCCATTCTTGCCCAGGTCCATGTGCCAGCCTTCTTGACACAACTCTGTGCTGCAGAAGGCTGACGTTTATGGACAGTGTCATGGGTCTACCCTGACTTCTGGCTTCCCAATGGGTTTGGCCAGTGGGAATCACAAAAGCAGATCAGATTGGAGAAGGAGATTGTGAGCAGAGTGTGATCTGCTCCACTCAGTCTGGTCACCAGGTGGTCACAGGTGAGCTGTGTGCCAGCCAGGGGCCATCCTACTTCCCAGGCAGCCCTGTTCATCCACCTGTTTGCTCCAAGCTCTGGGGACCCGTGTCTCTTTCTCAGGCATGAGGGTAGCAACAACTTCTCACAGCTGCCAGCCTGGAGTGTGCTCATTAGCCCCTTGCTGGTTTCTCTACACCCTGCCCACGTCATCTGTAGAGATAAGCATCTTTATTAAAAACTCCTCAATTATATCAATTGAAAAAGTCATTTGTTTGACTCTTTCAGAACCTTCATATGACATACATATTGACTATTATTACTATTAGGTTCATGCAGCCCTTTTGCAGACTTCTAAATCCAAATGATAAACTCGGCATCATCTCCAATTTATTTTTTCTATGTTCTTTTTTATATAAATAATACAGATTTTCATTTATTTACCCATTAAAGCTTAACATCAAAACAATAACAGGAAAGCACATAGGGTTAAATCTACTTATATAAATATGGAAGTGGAATTCTTTATTTCCACATTTTTTATTGGTGTATTATAGTTGTACATATTTTGAGATTTGTTGTTACATATTCATATTTTTTTATATTCTCTGTAACTTATGTTTACATATCAAAATTTAGTTGTATTTGTAAAATTTTAGTATTCTAATAAAATATATTTGTGATTATTAACATCATTATAATGTAGTAGTTTTACAAAGCATATTTTACTGCTTGATTAAAGGGATAAAAAACTAGATGACTGCAGAATCATAAAAACAGTGGGTTCAAAACATCTCCAAAATATGAAATAGAATTAGAATTATTATCCCTTCACTCCTTTCAAATCTCTATTTTGCATGAAGGGATGGAGTATTTTCTTTATTGCTGGACTGTAAGCACTTAGCAGAAGTTGGCTCATGGAGGGTTCTCCATAAATGTGCATTCAATCTATAAAGAAATCAAAGATTATTTCATTTTCTTATATAATTAAAAAAAAACAATCCAAAAGTATAGCATCTAATAATTACTTTAATTGGTATAATGTTTCTCTTAAAAATTAGATTACATCTATCTATAATATAAATATATCTATCTATACTTAGATTAGATTAGTAATATACAAAAAAACAATTGATACATCTTTAATCAAGTATTGGTTTTAATACCACTATGTTCATTCCCTGGATAGAATAATAGTGCCTTATACTTGGATACATTCTGTAAGAAATTCAGCATATAGTTTGAGAAATCTTTGAGAATTTGAAAATTGAGATCAAGAAAATCTAAGTGAATCATCCAAAATCATAACTGATTAAAAATTTAAATATTTCCCACTTCTATAGGCAAATAGAAGTCCCTAGATTTTGATAAATGGTCTCCGAGGATTTCTTCCTGCCGCTTGACCCAAGCACTTAGGATATGCGTTGAGAAGTAGGCATGATGGGGAACAGAAGGACTGAAGCCACCAGAATATTATATTGTAAGGGGAAAAAGCACAGTCTGGGTGTTTGCTTCCCTTTCTCACTTCTCAGGATCTGTACAGCACAGTCTCATCCTTGCTTGTTCCCTGCCTGAACATCAAAGATGCAAGAACCTTAAAAATTCCCAGCGAACAGTTAAGACATCAGTTGGGGATTTCAAAATGAGGTGGAGTTAAGATAGAATATCCCCAAAACAAAACCAAGCAGGAAGAAGGAAACAAAAGAGCTATCCTTCTCCATTCCTTTGGTGTCCCTCTAACCTTTCTTCTTGCACCAATTTGCCTCAGGGCCTAAATCTGCCTCTCTCACTGGAGTCCCGACTCACAGTATATACCAGTATCTACACCTTTGCTCCCCAGTAACTTTGCCATCCTATTCTTTAAGTTTCAGAAGAACAACTAGAATTCAATTTATGCCGACTAGATTTTATTGAAGGCCATTGTTCTTAGGAATACGTCGAAGTTGCTAACCTCAGTGACATGAAAATTTAAGTGGAGTCTTGAGAAAGTAAGCAATTAATGATTCTTCATTTCTTTAGGTGAAATAGATTTGATCATTTGATCATTTCCACCTGGATGAACAAGAGTGGGAAGTACAAAGGTAATATTTGAACAATGATTTGTTACAATAGGTAATATAAAATCTTACATTTTCTTTTTTAATTGTTAGGGGAAGAAAAAGATTAAAGAAGGAACCAGCCAGAGGAGAGCTTTATAAACAGGCCCCAAAGGTCATAAAAACTGGGTAAGTAGTGGTGATTCTTTGAAAATACTTTAAATATAAAAGTACAATAGTTAGTGTATGTAACTTAGATAATTCAAACCAGGTGAATCAATTAAAAATTAATCTGACAAAGTGAAATGAACAAAGATGTAATGTGGGACACACTAGGGTTTTATCTTTCTTTTTTCATCTTGCCAAAGTGATTAGTTATGCAACATATTTTGAGAATCATACATTTCTCTAGCTTTATTGGTATCTGATTTAAATTAAATTAAAATGACTGGCAAGAGCCATGAAACCAGAGAAAAACAAATGCCATAGACGCTTAAGCCTAGTACAATAAAAATCTACAGATAAAGAAAACCCTGTTTTTAGTAAGCAAGAAAATAAGCAGATTCTGTTCATTTTTCATTCAAACAATGTTTTTAACACATAAATATGATTTTTTCTGCTTTTGCCAGAACTATTCCTGGAAATGGGAAGCCATCCCTTTTTCTTTAAAGAAATCTAGACTTTTTTAGAAGAAGCTCAGTGTATCTTAACATACTCAAATAACATGTTCTATAACAATTTGAAGACATTTGAATAGCATCTGAGTTGGAATATTACTTCTAAACCATGTTAGCCATCTGTTGTTTTCACATTTCCCTTATGTATTAAGTATTATCAGAGTATTTTCATATATAACATATATTAATATGTAAAATATATGGTATTAGGAAACATGTTTCCTAATAGGAATATCAATAAGGAAATTATTTCTCATTACTTATGTTTAAGATCTTAATAAACTCCTGTTTTGCCCATTGCCAAAATGTTTCATATTATCTCAGGAAGTAAAATTGTTACTTTGTTTCTTGTTTAATGAGTAGAATGATTTTTTTCCCTATGGAAAAATCATCATTAATTTTCTTACATAGAATATATTCTAAATAAATACATTAATATGTTGAATTCCACATTCACCTACTGGGGTATAAAAGATATGAATAATTTCCAAAATGGAGCAAAGGCTGTCAAGATGAGCTGATGACCATTATCTTAAATATTGCTTTCCCAATATCAAGGGTTACACCTGGAAACTGTTTATCACAGCCAAGAAGGCAGGACTCCTCAGGATGTGCCTCATCAGAATGACTAATATAAAGTCACTTTCCTCATAAATCTGCCTATTCTCCTGCCATCTGTTATTTGCATTTTTTCCAGAAAGTTAAAAACATACTGATGGAATGTTTTGATCCAACTGCAGTGAAATTTGCATGGTTTGCTCTCAGTTCCCAGGATGACATTTTAGCCAAGCCTATAGTTGGGGTATTGCATCAGAATATCTTCTACAATGGGAATTCTAGGTGAGACATCTAGAGGCAAAAGGCAGAACTGCTTCAAAATTTAAGTTTTTAGTAGAATTTTGTTTCACATCAGTTTAAATAAAAAACAAACAAACAAAAAACCAAAACAACAACAACAACAAAAAACCTGGGTCCGTGGACTGTGTTGCTGAGTGATCATCAGTTTGGTGCATCAGCTTTCATATGCTTGAATTTCCAGCATTCCAGGACTGTGAACTAAATTTTTGTTGTTGTTGTTGTTGTTGTTTCTTTTTTGGATTTGCAATGAATTGCTAGAATGATTTTTAAAGTTTTATACTACCAAGACTAAAGAAGAGGCATCTTTCTGATTCAATGGTAACATATATTCAAACAATACATATTGCACATTCCTTTTGAATGCATGCCTACGTTTTAATATGGACAAAGGCAAAGTAATGCCTACTTAAAGTTGTTACTCTAGATCATTTTATTCAAACTAAAGATACAGTTACAAAATACCAAGTAGCATTATTATGTATGGAACTTTCTGCCACATACTGGATATAGTGTACTGAAAAAGGCAGAGATGAACTGTTTTCATGAACTTTGTAGTCCAGGGTAAACAGAGAGATTTTAAAAAGGAACAACAATGAAACATATAATTTTGAAATATGGAAAGTGCTGTGAAGGAAGGAGAATATGAATGTAAGGAACCATATATGTTCATTGACAGAGTCACTTTGGAAATCCATCTAGGGATCAAACACAGTATTTCACAAATAAAGAATATAAAGTCTAATGAGATGAAAGGGTTTCTCCAATGTCACACAGCAAGAATATTGAAAATGTCAGATTAAACATAGAGAAATCACAAGTCAGTTAATTTTACCAAACAAAAACAATATATCAAATTTAACTAGGTTAAATTTTCCTAACTTTGCTGGGAGAAACAAGATTAGAAAATCTGCAGGGGAGATTCTCTTTGTCTTATACATGCAAAAAAAGAAGCAGAGTTGGTCAGTCTTTACAGGAGATTATGTCAGTCAGGCTAAATGAAGTGATATTGTGATAACAGACAAACCTACACCCTGAGAATATAACAAGAAAGGTCTATTTCTCCCCCACTTGCTGTGTTTCATGGGTTGCCTGTGGCTTTGTTTCATTTCACCTTAACTTCTGGCAATGAGGTTAATTAATGGAGAATCTTGTTAGCTGAAGTACTTACTGCTGGTTGTTATGGCAGGAAAGAGAAAGTTTTGGTAAACCATTGCTGCTTCTTGAAGATTCTCTTCCAAAGTGTTACATATCATCTTTACTCATGAAGTCAGCCCGTAATTCATCTGACTATAGTCATCTTGTCAGGGAGAATAACAAATATGAGAGGATCATAAATATCACATGCCACATACTTGCATTACAGATGTTTTTATTATGACGATTGAGGAATGCAGTATTTCACTGGAGGAAACACAAGAGCTCCTGGCACGATTCTGGGTTAATTCTTTACTTAATAGTTGTTTACTCCCTCAGGTTATGTCTATTTTCTCTAGGTAAAATCTCACTTTTTTTTTTCCCAGAAACCTCATTCTCTACTCTCAGCCCATGAGATCTGGATCCTACCTCCATCTTTAACATGAAATACCCAGGTATAGAATGAACATATTTCAACACAATAAATGTCATACATGAAACATCCAAGTTATAACATTATTCTGCAAAGCAAAAAGATGAGAGTTGTTCTTCTAAACTGAAATGAGTCACATATGTCCATTTTCACAATTCGAGTTCAATGTAGTGCTGGGGGTCCTATCCAGGGCAATTTGGCAAGAAAAAGAAGTGCCTGCCATTTAAATTAAACAGGAGGAAGTAAGGTTGTCTCTGTTTGCCGGTGACAAGATTTTATTCATAGAAAAACCTAAGGACTCCACCAGGAAAAAAAAAAAGACAGAAAAAATAGAATTCACAAGGAAATTCATTAGAATTGCAGGATACAAAAAAAAAAAAAAAAAAAAAAGCAGTGTTTCTATACACCAATTTAAAAAAAAAAAAAGATAGCCATGGAGGTGAACATCTCTACAGTGGAAACTGTAAAATATTGATGAAAGAAATTGAGGGGGGTATAAAAAAGGTAGAAAGATATCCCATCTTCCTGGATTGGAGGAATTAATATGGTTAAACTATCCATACTGCCCAAAGTGATCTACGGATTCAATGCAATTCATTACCAAAATATCAATTGAATTCCTCACAAAATAGAAAAATTAAAACATCCTAAAATTCATATGGAATCATAAATAACCCCAAATAGCAAACCAAAAGATAAAGCCTAAGACATTGCCATACCTGATTTAAAACGTACTACAAGTCTATAGCAACCAAAACAGCATAGCACTGGGTAAAAATAGACATAGACTGATGAAACAGAGTATAGAACCTGAAAATCAATCCTCATATTTACATTCAGTTGATTTTTGACAAAGGTGTCAAGATCATGCACTGGAGGAATGACAGTCTTTTCAACGAATGGTGCTAGGAAAACTGCAAATCATATGCAGAAAATAAAACCAGTCAGCTATCTTTCATCATATAAGAAATGAACTCAAACTGTATCAAAGAATTAAATTTAAGAGCTGAATCTTTGAAACTACTTGAAGAAAATATGTCATGATATTGGTATGAGTAAAGATTACTTAGATAAGACCTCAAAAGTACAAGAAACAAAACCAAAAATAGAAACAAATGAGGTTGTTTCTACCTAAAATGGTCCTCATAACAAAGGAAACAGTCCACAAATGGAAGAGGCAAACCCATAGAATATGAGAACATGTATATAAACTGTTTTTACACCAAATGGTATATGCAGAATATGTGAAGAACTTAACAGCAAAGAACATTCAAACACTGAGATTTAAAAAATGAAAAAATGATCTGAATAGATTTTTCTCAAAGAAGACATACCAATGGCCAACAAGTACATGAAAAAAAATGTTTAACATCACTAATCACCAGGAAATGCAAATCAACACCACAGTGAGGTACCATTTCACCTGGTTTGAATAGTTATTATAAAAAACACAAAACAGGACCTATGCTGGTATGGATGGAGAGAAAGCAGAACTTTTATACACCAATGGTGGAAATGTAAATTAGGGCAGCCTTTATAGAAAGTACTTTGGAGATGTCTCAAAAAACTAAAAATAAAACTACCATATGACCCCCAAATTTCATTGCTTGTTGAATGTCAAAGAGATACCTGCACTCCCATGTTTGTGCTAAACTACCCGCAATAGTCAAGATATGGAATCCACAAAAGTGTGCATCATCAGATGAATAAAGAAAATGTGAGATATACACACACAGGAATATCATTCAGCCATATAAAAGAATGAAAGATTGTCATTTGTGGCAAGATGGATGAGCCTGAAGGACATTATGTTAAGTGAAATAAGCCAGTCTCAGAAAGATAATCACCTCATGTTATCACTCATGTGTATAAACTAAATATTTTGATCTCATAAAAGTAGAGAGTGGAATAGTGATCACCTGAGGTTGAGAAGTTTAGAAGGGAGTGATATATAGAAAAAAATTTTGTTATTGGTATGTAGTTCCAGTACAAAATCAGTTACATATGGGTAAATAACTCTAGTTTAAGAGCACTTAGTGTGACTATTGTTAATAATAATTTTTGTACATCCCAAAATAGCTAGAAGAAGGTATTTTTCCCCTTTTGGGGGGTTGGATATTGGGGATTGAAATCAGGGGCACTTGCTAACTGAGCCCCATCCCCAGCCCTATTTTGTATTTTATTTAGAGACAGGTTCTCACTGAGTTGCTTAGCACCTTGCTTTTGCTGAGGCTGGCTGTGAACTTGTGACCCTCCTGCCTCAGCCTCCAGAGCTGCTAGGATTACAGGTTTATGCTACCATGCCTGTCCAGAGAAAGGTATTTTCAATAGCCCCAATAAACACACACACACACACACACACAATGGTAAATGTATGAAGTGATGAGTATGCTAATTACCTTGATTTGATCATTCTACATTGTACACATGTATTGAGATGCCACCCTGTATCCCGTATGTATGTATAATTTTGCGTCAATTAAAAACAAAAATTGCCAAAGAAAGAGTGAAATATCCACTTTTATGTGAAGTCTAAGCCAGTCACTGCTTTGGGGTCACAATTGGGGATTTAGTCTACAAGACATCTCAATAAAGAAACCCTACATGCTTTTGTGGAGCCATAAATAGATGATAACATGAAAGGGAATTTCTTTTCTTCAAGATGTGGGACTTAAAGAGTGTGAAGCAGAAGCAGCTGTTGTCATCTGAAGGAAGAAGGGGTGTTTTGGGATGTGGAGAGAATCAAGTTCTCTATGACTGTATCTGATTTTTTAAAATAATTTTTTAGTTGTAGATGGACACAATATCTTTATTTATTTATTTTTATGTGGCGCTAGTGAAATCAGGGCCTCACGCATGCAAGGCCACTGAGCTACAGCCCCAGCCCAATCGGGGTTTCTGAATGAAGGTGTTCCTAAAGACAAAAGTCTCTTGGGCTTTGCAGCTGTGGACATACTTTTGGGGAGGTTGTTGCTGCTATAACTAATTTGGTTTGGGCTTTCAACATTTGCAACTTGAAATGTGTAATAGATTTCCAGCGACCTACCCTGAGTCTATGATATATTCTCTGTTCCAAAAAAAAAAAAAAATTTAAAAAAAGGAGGAAAAGGAGGCAATTGGATTTGATGCAATCCATATTTAGCATCCCATAATCCCTTAATCTAAGACACTGTATTCCATGATTATGGTCCTAATGGGCATTAGTGCTGAAATCTATGTGGCCTTGGATTTCCAGCACTTCCAAAACAGTGTTAATGACCAGACCTGCTCATTTCTGTGACAGACACTCTACAATCACTTATTCATTATTGAGGAATTATCACAAAATAAATTCACTGTTACAGTCATTATCTTTAAAACATTGCCTTGAAAGTTCCCTGAGAACTTTCAAGTCCTTTACATGCCACCTCTCCCCCAGCAGAGATCCCTGTGGTGATAAGGCGTCCTCTGCAACAGTATTTCTTCTGCAGTTTGGGTCATTCTCTGGTTTCTCGCTCTGTGGTGTAATCAGCCAGTGTTCACACCCTTCCTGGCATATTCACTGATGACATTGTTATTTTAGGTAACCGAGGAATGATTGATTTGGGTCCTTTTACCCATGAAATTCACTTTTCCCTTCTAGCCTAATGCTTGAAAATCAAAGGATATGTGTAAAGTATAAGGCATTTCTTACCAATTTTCACTCCAAGTTAGGAATCAAAATTAGTTCAGATATGTGCCTAACTCATAATTGAATTTTTGGAACAGATTATTCTTCAGGAACTCATGTCAATAAGATGCTCCAAATCCTTAAAAATACAGTATCACAAAGAAACACACGAGGCTCTGAGTGCCTCCATCATTTTAAGTAACTGATAGATTCCCAAGTTTTCAGGGACTGGCCCCATGAAGGATTTTGTTTTGCTTTCTTTTTACTTGGAGAATGCCTCAAAATTTAATGCTCTGATCTTTCCCATAAATATTTTACCATAAACTTACTCTCAATTTTATATTAAGCAATTTGTAACGGGAAGAGAACGAGTTTTGCTTTTCTAGGGGGACAGTTTGTTTCAAGATTCTGAGATTCAGCTCTGTGTCCTGATTTTAAAAAAAAATCACCTGGGGCTGGAAGATGTGGCTCAGTGGTAGAGTGATTCCTGGCATGTGTGAGGCCTTGGGTTTCATCCACAGCACTGCGTTACATATATATATATATGTGTGTGTGTGTGTGTGTGTGTGATCTAAATTAGAGTAATCCAATATGGTCCCCACCAAGGTCTTTGAATTTGTAACAAAAGACTTCAAATGATAAGTAATGGCTTTGCCAAGTTACATCCAAACATGGTACAATTAAATTCCACCAAGGATACTGATACAGAAAAGCAACAGCAGGACTGGTAGGGTCATGCAGATGAAACTCAACTTTTACATGCAGTGAACTGACACTATCTTAGAAAATAAGGCATGCGCATGTACACAAAGATGGCCTCTTTAGGGTAGGAGAAGTCCCACATGGGAAGGGAAGGAAATCAAGAAGTATTTCCCGGAAGAAATAAAAATCAAAGTATACTTGCTGTAGTTTGAAGCTATAAAACTAAAAATGATGATGGTTAAGGGTGATAACAATGACGGTAGTCAAACCCAGAAATATTCGAAATCATGAAGAATGTTTATTAATCTGCTTTTGACAGATTCTTGATAATACTATGAAGATCATGTTACATAACCCTCACAATGACTCTAAAAGGAGGTGCAATCTGCTCACTGAATGGGCAAGCCCCGTTGCAGACTAATAGGTTGAAATAACTTGTTGATGGCCTCATGGCTGGCATACAGGACTCAGGATCTGGACCTAGACACATTGCACTCCAGAGCATAAGGACCCACCTTGCATCTTGTCTCATTACTTTGGTCTAATGCTCCTTCTTCCTTCCTATGAGTCCTGTACTTGGAGTGCCCTGGGACCCTGGGACCCTAGAGTGAGGAACCTGGCCTGGCCTGCTCTGCTCTTGGACAACTACTGCAAGAGACATAATAGAATTATGATAATGTGGAGGGTAATGAAAAGGTGGAAGTGTCTTACAGACACCAACATCCTACCCAAACCGTCCAAGCCAATCACACAGTCCAAGAGGGTTCCAGGGGCCCTTCAAAGCCCAATGCAGGGGGAAACTTTCCTCCATGGGTGACAGAAAATATATGTTCCTTGATTCTCTTACCTAAGGGTATTAAATACTGCTTCTACTCTAAGCCCCCAGATGAGCAGGGTCTTGAGTTCATTATTTCAAAGACTAACTGAGAGAAAGGACTAGAAAAATTTCAAGATTCTCTGAAGCAGTGCCACTTGTATTAGAATTTGAATTCCTTTGGAAGTATGATGTCCAAGGATATGTCCTGAAGTGCTGCCCAGATTTTGAGGTACTAGCCACAGCATTGCTAAGGATTAGAGATCTCACATTGTAACTATGAAAATTTAGGTATTTCTTTGGGGAAATTTTATTTTAAGAAATATCCTCAAAATAATCTTGTCTCATTTGTTCTGTACCATTCTGTTTAGAGTTTTAAAAGAAAAACAAAATTATTAGCCTAAGAATTTTGTCAAAATTTAGAAGCTGTCATGAAGAATCACAATGTTTTCTTGTTTGGTTTTGTTTTGAAGATACAGAAGGCAAATAGGTCTCCTCCGATGACCAATTCCCCACGAGGATGCATCTGAGGGACTGCTGAAACGTGAAGGTCTTTTGGTTTGGGGTGTTATTTTTATATGATTCTATTTCTTCATCATTTAATTGTTTCAGCTCAGAATTTGCCTGTGGGCTCTTTGAGTTGTGACAAAACAGCTGGTACATGACAAGTTGCCAGAGTTAACAGCCGCCCGTCACACTTCATTGCCAACCGTGACACCAATGATGAACGTAATCCCAGTTTTAAATGGACCCATTTTTTTAACCTCAGAAAATTGTCTTCATGACTTTGAGCGGTCAAGAAGAAAGAACGTATTCACAACAACCTATATCTAATTCATCATTTCTTTAATGCATGTCTTGTATTTCCTTTTAGCAATAACCAAAAGGTCATATATATTAAAAAATGCAGGCTCAAGAAGTATATGGAGAATAAAGCTCATTCTTAAGGAACTCCATGGAAATAAAGGCTATTTTTAAAAAGTTGGACACATCATCTAACTATATGTGGAAAAATAAGAAATTGTAATAAATTGGAAAAGTGCTATATTTGTATATTGGAAATGAAATAATGTGTAAGGAGCTACAGAAGAGCTGGTAAAAATTTAATGTGAATATATATTATATCCATCTTCATACTTAAGTCAAATCTTGCCTTGCCTGGTGTCTTAAATAAAAGTCACCAAGTAAAAATCATCCTTACAGATTAAAATTCAAATTTTCTGATATTTGGGAATTAAGCATCTCATCATATTTTGTTGGTTTTTCTTTTTCTTCTTTTTTTTTTTTGTAATAAAAAAAAATCTTCTGGGGGCTGGGGATGTGGCTCAAGCGGTAGCGCATGCGGCCCGGGTTCGATCCTCAACACTACATACAAACAAAGATGTTGTGTCCGCCTGCCGCAGTCTGGCTGGGCACAATTCAGGAGCCACTTGTCAAAAGAAACGAACTTTATTTTTAGAAGACACACGCCAAACAAAACAGCTCCTCAGGAAAACCTTCAGAGCCCAACTGCCACCACCGGCTTCCCACAAGCCTCTCAACCTCCCCAACTCCTCCTGCTCTTGAGGCCGATTGGCTGGGTCGCGTGGGCGGAGCCAAAAAAGTCCCCCAATGAGCAGCTCCATAGTCTGAAAGGGCGGGGAAACAGCCCAATGAGCATCACCGCAGAGGAGCCAATCAGCTAGAGGTTGTTGGGGCTGCTGTGAGCCAATCATCAGCTGGCAGTCTGAAAGTTTGCTGGGGTCCCTTAGGCTGTGGCTCTCAACATCCGCTGAAAACTAAAAAATAAATATTAAAAACTCTCTCTCTCTCTCTCTCTCTCTCTCTCTCTCTCTCTCTCTCTTTAAAAAAAAATCTTCTGTAAATATCCAACAATATAGTCTAATTGACACAAGAAGTTATAGCATTTTTACAACATTGAAGACAAAAAAGAACTTAGCATTGGAACAAAGCAAAAGTGAGAGTGACAGAGAATCACAAAAAGGACAAAGAGACATCAAGTAAATGAGAAGGAAACAAAAGAAACGTAAGATTAAAAAATGGTCAAAAGTATTGTGATATACAAATATTAATACCATTTTCATTTAAACTTCATATTAACACTTAAAAACACTCCAACTCAAATCATAAGTCAAAACTTCTAGTTACTTTTTAAAGAAATGCACCTAATTCAAAGTAGCCCCAAATAGAAACAAAGATGCAATGAATAATACACTCAAGGTACAGAAAGGAAAACCCCAAATAAAAGAGTCATGATAAAAATTAGGAAACAACCCGTGAATACTGAAATGCTTAGTAATATAAATTCAAACTTAGAGTTTGCTCAAAATCAGAGTGTATCATTCAAAGAACTGCATTTCTTGTAGCTAACCCTAGTGCTCTTTCTGTTAATGAAGTTTTCAAAATATGGCTAGTATTTTGTACAGCTTCATGTACGGCCACCATGGATGCCAGGGAGCTCCAGGACAGAGCATGGGATTTAATGTCTGAGACCCATCCAAGATACAGTCACCTTTCTCCCTCTCCCCTGATGCTGCCAGTGCACCCTGCAGTACCTCCCGGACCCTCCTTCCAGCTACCTCAAAGTGGATCTTAGAACCAAAGCTGCATCCTATCCTTTGCCACCCCATGAAGACATTTTTAAAATTTTTGTTCCACTCCAGTACACCTAGTCACAGAGAGACTCTATGAACCTCGACAATTGGTGCTCCTGCACTGATTTCAGTCCTCAGCAAGTTTAAGACTTCTTATGTGAATTAATTTCAGGCAAAGGAGCTCCTGAAAATCTGGGGAGGCAGAAGTCACATTGTTCGTGTAGGCAAAAGAAGGACCTCACCTTTCCTGTGCTCATGTATTTTAAAAAAGAAGAAAAAAGAAAAAATGGTGAATGAGATCCTTTATGAGATCCCCATAATGTTCTAATAGGAATCTTTTTCATCATATAAAATAGCAACCTACATCATCCCACCCTACCCCTCCAACTGCTTAAATTTTTCTTCTCATTATTTATTTCCAATGTTATATATTTATTAATTTTATCTGTCTTTTCCAGAATATAAACTGTATAAGGGAAAGGATCATGTTACTTTTATTCACTGAACCTCTTGTTCCCTGGAACATAAAGGAGCCTCAACAAATAGTTTCGGAAGAAGGAATTAATGAAGGAAAGAAAGAAAGATGATAGGAAGGAAGGAAGGAAGGAGAAAGAGAGCAAAATGAAGAGAAACAAAAAGCCAGGAAAGAGTAAATCTTATTTCCAGTACATTTTTCTAGAATAAGAGAAAATTCTATGCTTCCGCATCAAACTAAGGGTCCCAATTTTCCATAATGTTTTTGCACACTTTTTAAAATAATTAAATTGGTTTCACATTTGAATATCTTTCTGAATGCTCACCTAAAAAGAAATCAAAAGTAAATTGCTTCTATAGTTGAGATGTAAGCAATCAGTTTCTTTTTACATGTTTCATGTACAACTCCAAAGAAAGTTTAAAAAAAAAAGCGCCATAATTATTGGTATTTTCCTGCCAGATGCTCAAAGCAAGACATCATTTTTACATATTCCCTTCTTCACACACACCTCAGGTTAGTATTCATGGCATGTAAGTTTATATAAAAACACACTGCCTTTGTGAAAAGGATCAGTGAAGCTCATGACATTTGGCACATAGCCATCATGTCAGGTTTTTAGCCATCTGTAAAGTATGGTGAATTTGAATATTTATGCAATACTATAAGGAGGTGGAAGAAAGCTGAATTGTGGAGATTTATGTTTCAGAATGCCTTCCAGGTAATACCAAAGGTATTATTATAGCCATTTATTTTACCCAGAGGGATTAGGATATTTTATGCAATGATTCAATTAGTTTTCCCTGTATCTTTATTAAATATCTAATAGCATTAAATAGCAAATAATTCACTTCTATTGGAATATATCTTAAGGTATTTTTTCATTAAGGGATGCTATTTACCTGCCCTATATAGATTAAATGACAGTATAATCTATCATAATCAGACAAAGTCCTTTCAATTCACGTATCTATCTAAAGTGGTTCTTTAAATTAGCACCTGATGAAAAAATAAAATGGTAAAAATAACTGCATAGTAATATACAGAGTCACATGAGATAGAAGACCCGGAGCTCCCGGTGAGGAACTCCAGACAGTCAATACTTAGTTTCAGCCTGTGATATCTCAAGCAGAGAACACAGCTACATTGTGCCTGGGTATCTGACATAAAGAAGCAATGGATAAGAAACAGCCCTCGTAGAAGCCACATTTGCTGTAATTTGTTACACATCAGCCAAGAGCTCATGCGACTGCCTACTACATTATTTAGAATTCCTTGTGTACAAAGGTTGAAGCAGAAACTTTCAGATGTTTGACCTCTTGACAGAAAAACCACAGCCAATTTCAGAGTGAAATGAGTTGGTCTCCCTAGGAGGGAAAGAGAAGGAGGCTCTACAGTGAGTCCACCTTCCTGTAGAACAAATAGGAACTGAGCTAATTTTGTAAGTTCTGACAAGTACCTGCCAAGCTTGTAACTCCTTAGAATTTTACTGCTTAAAAAATTTAATGTTCTGGGTTGGGGTTGGGATTGGGGTTCAGTGGTCAAGTGCATGCCTAGCATTCATGAGGCACTGAGTTAGATCCCCAGCACCACATGAAAAAACACTAAATGAACAAAATAAAGCTAATCATGTCCATCTACAACTAAAAATATTTTAAAAATAAAATTTAGTGTTCTCTTGACATATGAACTACAATTCAGCCATTTATTCAGTCAGTGTTTTATGGAGCACCACGGAGTTGACATTCTAGTCAGGTTAGAGAGAGGGAATAGGTTTATAGATAAATAGTATGTCAGATTGCAAAAAGAATTGAGAGAAAGGATTCCCCATGATGGGGATATCCAGGAATGGCAGTAGCAGGAAGGGACTTTGTCATTCTAAATAGGGTGCTCAAGATAGGTCTTTCTGGGAAAGGTGGCACTTAAACAGATCTCTAAAGCATGGAGGGTTAAAATTAGTTTACTACCTGAGGAGCAACCTTCAATGAAAGAAGGAAAAAATACAAATTCCCATGGCAAAAATTGGTTTGGAAAGTTGCAAAAGCTGAAAGAAAGTCCCATACAGAGCATGGCTAGAGTAAGACACAGTACAGTACCACAGGACGCAGGGCACTCTGTGCCAAGGTCCTGCAGCTAATCCAGATGGACTGCCCTCATGGAGAGAAAGAGTAGTGTAGATTATTCTAGATTTTTTCCTCCTGGTAATGCCATTACTGCTTGTCTGATTTAGACTACTGGACACAAAATTCTTGAGAGTATAGTAATTTACTTATGCCTTTGCAGCTTCATTCTAACAACATGGCTAAACTATAAGAGGACTCTGTTTCAGTCTTTCTGGGTATGTTTATTCATGTTAGAAATGGGACAGGGGCTACTAAGGATTTCTACATTCAAGACCCTATACTAGGCATTTTTTTGGTAATTTTTTTTAATTTTACTTTATCACAATGTTAGAGTTGAATAACCTGAGTCTGAAAGGTACACAGTGGCATGAAGTGGAGAGTTTCAAACTCACATCACCCTGCCTTTAGTCTATGGTCTACAGCGTTTGAAGCAGAAACCAGCCAACAGGGAGAACTAACTTCGCTAATAGGGATGAAGGGCAGATATTTGCTGATGGTTCATTTTATCTAGCATGTGGAAAAATAAGAAAGGTCCACACTCCAATGAGGACAAATAAATTGAACTCTTTTGAACATTTGGGAATCTCTGCAAGCCAAAGAACTGCACCTTGAACATAGTGCTGACCCTCAGGTGAGAATGGTTGAGTACACAAGTTTAAGTGGCCCCGTAACCCAGGCAACTCCATGCTACTCACCGATTCTTCTCTCCAGCCCACTAGTACTTTCTTCAATCGATCTAATGTTCTCTCTCTTTTCATGGTTAACATTAGTAGATTTCCCCATCTCCTTTAATGGACTGACTTGTCAGAATGATCACTGAAAGCTTAAAAAATTGAAATCTTACATCTTGACTGTGATGGCAATTACTCAAATCTCTCTATAGGACACAAGACATATACAAAGAGAAATGGATGCATGAAAAACTGAGGCAATCTGAATAAAATCACTGGGTTTTTATCAGTGCCAATTTCCACGTTGTGATATTGCCCTAGAGTTATGCAAGATGTTACCATTGGAGAAATGAGCAGAGGTTACAGGGATTTCTCAGTACTGCATTCAACTTTATATAAATTTACAATTACTCCAAAATAAAATTTTAACAAAAAATTTAATTTTAGGAACCAACATTAAAGAATATAGTTGAATCAGACTTGACAGAAAAAATACTAGATGAGACATTTTAATGTTCCAGGGAAATGACTTTTAATTTGTTGGCCAATATGTCTTTTGATTCAATTAAATTAAAAAATAACATTTAACAGAGCAACCAGTAGGAGACTGTTTCTTCCTTTTCCTTGGCCATGTATTTCAGTGATGAAATATGTTTGTTTGCAACTAATTATTCCCTCTTGACCTTATTCCCCTTTTTGTCTAGATTACACATGCAATATTTCTATGTGCTCATAAAGCATGCTTACTGAAAAATTAATGGGGTATTCACTTTTTTAATTTAATTTTAAAATCTTTTTAAAGTACTAACAGAAAGGGGAAATGAACATAGGCAATAAATATGTGAACTGGGAGTTCACCTCTTTAAAAATTAAATAAAATTAGAACATAAAACATCTTTTAACATGATATCAATCAACCTATTTTAAATTCCAGACCACAAACCCTTCTTCTTCTGAGACCAAAACAAGTTTCCTTTAGTTAGGTGAATATATGCCTTGACTTGACTGGACCACAATATACCCAAATACTTAGACAGACAATATTCTGGGTATATTTCTGAGGGCATTTTTGGATAAGATTAACACTTGGATCAAAAAACCGTGAAGTGGATATTCTTGCATTATGTATGTATGTGCATCCCGGCCAGTTAATAAGGGACCCAATAAAATAAAAAGACTGACTCTCCTATGAGCAAGAGGGAATTTTTTCTGCCTTTCTACCTTCCTGACTGCCATGAGCTGGGAAGTTGGTTGTTTTTCGTTTTTTTTTTTTCCCCTGTTTTTCCACTTGCCTTTAGCTAAAACAGAAACACCGGCTTTCCCTGGGTCTTAAGCCTGCTGGCATTCTGACTGGAACTGTATCATTCTCTCTCCTAGGACTCCAATTTGCCAAAAGTATATCTTGGCACTTGTTGGTCTCCATAATCCTGTGGCTTCATTTCTTATAAAAGACCTATATATCTATCTGTCCCATTTGTTCTGTGTCTCTGGAGAGCCCTGACATATATAAATGTGAGCTGTGCTTTGTGTGATCTGATGATTTTTTAAAGGTTACATCATCTAAGATTTCATATGTATGTGTATGAATTTATTTCATATTCTAAGCATTTCCTGAAAATCTGCTCTCAATACCAGTAGCACATAAAGTGGTGATCATGAAAAAAAGTGTGGAAGAAATATAATATCTATCCTGATATAATTTTTAAGAGTATATATTTTGTTTGAAGTGGGAAAAATGAAGATTATGTATGTATCTGATAGATATGCATTCTCTATACCTATGCCTATACCTATATCACACATATGAATGCATACAGTATATTTAGTGAGATATAAACATACAGGTACACATAAAATCACATGCAAAATGAGAAATAAACCAAACCCTTGTAAATTTAAAATGGTATTTAAGAAACTATTCTAGAAAAATCTGAAACAAATAATAAAACAAATAAAAAATGATTACAAGAAAAAAATCTGGAAAATAATTTTTTTCCACATTATCAGTTGCCTAAAATGATGGAAGCTCCAAAGAAGCAAAAAAGGGAGATGAGGGAATAAGGTTTGTGGGATCAACTCTGAAGTTGTGCTCTCAGGAATGAGCAGGAGAGTGAAGGTGCCCTAATAAAGTGTAGAGGCTCATAACAGAAAAAGGAAGAAACGTAATGATGTCTAAACGCACTCAAAATGAGGCGCTCACTTTCAACTGTAGTGAGCCTCCAGGAGTGGCTTCATCTCAGAAGACCACGAAGACTGCTGGAGCTGTGCTCGTTACAGTATTTTGACGTCTGTGACTTTTCTAAGTGGATGTCAGGTGCCACTTGTGTTTCTCCTTGCTGAGCACCACATCTGGATTTGATTATTAGCATGTCCTTACCTGTCACCATGCTGGGGCCATGAGTATCACCAGGGGCTTGTTAGCCTTTTAATTGGGATTTTAAGATTCCATGGGAGAATTTTCCTTCAGCTCTATGCATAGCATATTGAGATGTAAGGGGTTTATTTATTAGTCTATTCGTTTATAGAGAACCTGACAAGAAACTTTTCAAAAAATCTGAACAAAAGAAACATAGAAATGAAAAGGCTGGGGAGGATGATAGGCAACCACAAAGTGTGCTTTCCTGGTTTACTTAAGAAAAAGTATATGTCTCCAGTGCTCCTGAGTCTCAGGTCGGGATTGTAGCTTCAGGAAACAACAATCACAGCTCCATGGTGTCCCTGATGCATAAACCAGGAAGCCTGAGAAGAAAGCAGCTGACTTCCTCACAGTGATGTTTCACACTGGAACTGGATTTTACATGCAATGGCGTAATCCATTTCAGTGGAGATGAGTTTAATAGTTCAGAAGAGTGGTGGTGTGACTGAGCAAAGGGTTCACTGTGAGTCAGATGACCCATGGAGTTATTATCCAACAGGACCAGTTGCTCATTGCTTTGACTCTTGTTTATGGCTCTCAGTTACCTATAGTTCACAATTACGTTTCATGAGAGTGGACTCAAATCCTAAGGTGTTTTCCAAGGTTCAAAACTCTCTTCCAAGTGTCCTTTCATCTCCTGTGTCACTCTATAGTATCATTCCTGATTATTTAATAGTTAGCTCTTCAAGGTTATATATTCATATTTGTGTCTTGGGAGCATTAGCAATTCAATTTCTAGTTCAATGAGCCTCATCCTCTATTCTCTCCTCTCTTTGTATTTCAAGTCCCAAATTACAGGATACTTCCTTCGGAAAGGTCCAAATTCCTCAGTCTCTGTGGGTTTACAGACTCCTTCCCTGGCTCACTTACTTACATTGTGTATTTGAGATAGCCGTATGCCTCTCATGACCATGACCTGCACAAAGGCAAAGCCTGTGTTTTGTTCATCTTCTATTCCTTGTATAAAAGCCACAATGTATATGTGAAAGAATAGAACATAATGTATATTTTCAAAGAGGTGCTTAATTATTTATGCATATTCAAGGTACTTACTAAAAAATTCTTTCAGTTCTCTTCTTGGATGACCTATATTGTTTGATTGGTAAATCATAAATCCTGCATGGAAGTGGCTCTTGACTTTTCTTATTCCTTTTAATCTCAGTGCTTAAACTCAGGATCACATTATTTTTACTTAGATTTTTTTAAAGTTTCCTTCTGTTATGCTTTTTTAAAAAAAAAAAATAAAATGTATTTTAGTTGTAGATGGACACAATACCTTTATTTATTTATTTTTATGTGGTGCTGAGATCAAACCAGCACCTCACATGCTCCAAGCAAGCTATCTACCACTAAACCACAACCCTGTGCCTTCTGTATGCTTTGATTTCTTAATGTTTCCTGAAAATGTCTATTAGGCAATGCAGGAATATTCAGAGGTGAAATGATAGATCATGAAACTATGACCTAAACTGTGGATTAATCCATTTGATGGATGAATAATTAAAATGGACTACTGGGTGGTAACAGTAGAGAGGGGGTCATGGCTGGAGGAAGTAGGTCATTGGAGGCATGGCTTTGGACTACACCTGTCCATGGCCCCTTCCCCTGTGACTCTGCTTCCTGTCTACCTCGAGCTTTCCTCAGCCATGCCCGTCCACCATGATGTTCTACCTTACCTCTGGTCCAGAGCAATGAAGGCAGCCAAGCATGGACTGAAATCTGTAACTGAAACCAAAATAAATGTTTCCTCTCCTAAGTTGGTCTTACCAAATATTTTGGTCATATTGATGAAAAGGGGACTAACAACCTATTCAACATGCCTTCAGAGAATCCTATTTTTATATCATTATTTACAAAATTACCATTTTCATCTATTTTCTTTCTTTTTTCTTTTTTTTTTTGGGGGGGGGGACTTGGGGTGGAACACAGGGGTGCTTTACCACTGAGCTACACTCTCAGTATTGTTTTGTCTTTTATTTTGAGATAGGATCTCACTAAATTGCTGCGGCTGACTTCAAACTTGCAACACTCCTGACTCAGCCTCCTAAGTTGCTGGGACTACAGGTGTGTGCACCAGGCTCAGCCTTCTTCATGTGTTTTCTGTTGCTGTAACAGGAAACCTGAAACTGGTGGGATAAATAGTTTATTTTAGCTCATGGTTCTGGAGGCTGGAAAGGCCAAGAACCTGAGGCTACCATCTGCTGAGCTTCTTGGGAGGACCTTATGGCCAATGGGATAGCAGGTTCCTGTGGAAGAGACAAAGGAGGGGCAGCCTGACTTTACAAAAATCTACCCTCACACTCCATAACCAGTCCTATGAGAACTGCACCAATCCCTCTTAGGGACATAGTCACCTCTGAAAGTCCCAATTCCCAATGCACCACAATGACAATCTCATTTCAACATGCATTTGGAAGAAGACAAAATGTATTCAAACTATAGCAGCAGCTATGGTTATTACTTTTTTATTATTTTTATACCTTTATTTTATTTATTTATTTATTAATTTTAAGTGGTGCTGAGGATTGAACCCAGGGCCTCACGTGAGCTAGGCGAGCACTCTTCCTTCCTTCCTTCCTATCTTCCTTCCTAACTTCCTTCCTTCCTTCCTTCCTTCTCTCCTTCCTTCCTTCCTTCCTTCCTTCTCTCCTTCCTTCCTTCCTTCCTTCCTTCCTCCTTCCTCCTTCCTTCCTT
>NW_026000005.1:42018326-42022239 GCF_001458135.2 Marmota marmota marmota | reverse complement strand
TCCTTCCTTCCTTCTCTCCTTCCTTCCTTCCTTCCTTCCTTCTCTCCTTCCTTCCTTCCTTCCTTCCTTCCTCCTTCCTCCTTCCTTCCTTCATTCTTAGTTCTCAAATATGAGGAAAAAAAGTCAAATAATAATACTTAACTTTTTGTGTCTGTCTAATTTCATTTAACATGATAAATTTTAGTTCCATCAATTTTTCTGCAAATGAAATGATTTCATTCTCTTTATGATTGGTTAAACTCCATTGTGCATATATGCCATTCTTTTATTTTATTTTCAGTTCATATATCTTTCTATGGTCACCTAGGTTAATTTCATATATTGGTGATAGTGGATAGTGCTGTGATAAACATGAATGTATAGATATTTCTTTGGTATGCTAACTTCATTTCCTTTGGGTATGGACTCAGGAATGGTAGAGCTGGATCATGTGGTAGGTCTATTTTTAGTTTGTTATTTTGAGGAAACTCCATACTGTTTCCTTTGTGACCACACTAATTTACATTCCCACCAGCAGTGTATAAAGGATTCCTTTCACTTTACATTTGTTCTTTCTTTGTTGTTTTGATAATAGTCATTCTGATTGGAATCAATGAAGTTTTGATTTGCATTTCACTGATGGCTAATGATGTCAAACTTTTTCATACATTTATTGGACATTTATACTTCTCTTGAGAAGTGTCTCTTCAGATCATTTGCTCATTTATTGATTGGATAACTTGATAGTTTGTTAACTTTTTTGAGTTCTTTATGTATTTTTGAGATTAATCGTCTGTCAAATGAATAGCTGGCAAAGATTTTCTACCAATGTGTAGGCTGCTTCTTTGCTCTGGTCATCGTTCTCTTTATTATTTGGAGCACTTAAATTTGATATAATCCCATATGTCAATTCTTGCTTCAATTTTGGATTTCTTGGAGTCCCATTTAGGAAATTTTTGCCTGTGCCAGTATCTTGAAGTGTTGAAGAACTGTATTGACCTTTTTTATATATATATATATTTTTAGTAAACTGGCTTTTGTTGATGTCCTCTATTACTTTTCTTCAGTTTCATTGATCTCTAAGTTTTATTTTCTCTCTTCTGATTTTTTTTGGTTTATTTTTTTCTTCTTTCTTTTATTTCCTAAAGTCCAAATGTAGGCTATTAATTTAGGATCTTTCTTATTTTGTTCTTGGTTACCATATGCATTTGATGCTATAAATTTTCCTTTGAGGACTATTTTCCTAAATCCTACGAATTCTGATGAGATGTTTTTCTTTTTCTTTAGTTCTAGATCTTTAAAATTTTGCTTATGACTTCTTATTTAACTCCTGGGTTATTTGTAAGGGTGTTATTAAATTTTCAAATATGATTTTAGCTACCTTTGTTGATTTCTTATTTAATTTCATCAAAGTCTAATAATATATTTTATATGATTTCTATTCTTCCACATTTTATACATTTGTTTATGGTCCAGGATATGGTATACTTGTACCATGTGAACTTGGTGAACATTCCACATGACCTTGAGTGAATGATTTGTGATTTTGGAGAGTAGTGTTCTAAAAATGTGAATTGGATGAAGTAACTGACAGAACTCTTCAGATCGCATATATCCTTACAAATTTTCTGCCTACTGATCTTTAATTTTCCACAGAGGGTATTCAGGTCTCCAAATATAACAATGTGTTTCTCTAATTCTTTTTTTTTTTTATTTTGTCAGTTTTTGCCTCTTGTAATTTGGTTTCCTCTTGTTAAATGCCTATCTGTTTAATATTGCTGTGTCTTCTTAAGGGTTTAACCCCTTTATCCAATAAGCTAATTTATCCCTGATTATTTGTGCTGCTCTGAAGTCTCTCTTGTTTGAAGTTAATATTAAATACTACAGTTTTTGTTTGATGAATGTCAGCGTATATATTTCTCCATCCTTTTATTTTTAAGTTGTGACTTTAGACAGCTTCTTTAAGCAGCATAGAAGTGGGTAGTTCTGAAATCTTCTTTGCTTGCTCTTTTATTTGCTGTATTTAGATAATTAACATTCAAAGCCTTTGTTGACATAGTTGGATTAATATTCACCATAGTTGGAACCACTTTCTAATTTTTTGGCTTGTTCTTATGGTTCTTCCTCCTAACCTCCTTCCTGCTTTCTCTAACTTAGGAAATATTTTATATGATCACATTTTATCTACATTCTCCAATGTTTTATGAAATAATATTTGTCCTAGAGTGTATAATATATACTATCTTACTAAACTCAGTCTTTAAATAATGATTTTCAGTTTCATATGTACAAAATCTTCATGCCAGAATATTACAAATTTATCCCTCCTGATGGAAGACTGTCTCAATAGGTGAAAGTCAGTGTAATATGCAATAGAAACAGGCTAAAAGAGGAAAATCATACAATCATAATTGTTGTAAAAATTAATGTAAAAATTGACAAAATTCAACAATTATGGTACAACTTCCAGGAAACTAGACTTAGAGAAATTCTTTTTCTAACCAAAGTATGTATCTAGAAAAGCAAAAGATTATATCAGACTTAATTGTACAAAACTAAATGCATTCCCTACAAAATTAAGAGCAAGGCTATGAAGATTCCATTCTAACCACTCCCTATTAATATAATACCAGAACTCTAGCCAGAAAAATAAAGGATAAAACCCATTGAAATCATGCAGATAGGAAAAGAATGAATAAAAGTGTATATGTTCAGATTGTCTATGAAGGGAAATTCCAAGGAAAAACTCAGGGGCTAACAAATGAATTTATCAAGTTCTTAAGAAAGAAAGGAAGAAAAAATAGTATTTTAGATACTAGTAATAAATGCGCTATAATGAAAATTAAGGCTCCAGTATCTTTTACAATCACCTCAAAACCAAACACTTTAGTGTAACTCTATGAAACCATGCAGAAGACTTCTATACTGAAAATGACAAAATGCTGATAGAAAAATCAAACAAGATCTAAATAAATAAAAAGTTTTATTTTTGTGGATGTTAGTAAGGTAGTTAATTCTCTCCAAACTAACATGCAAATTTAATGTAACTCTTATAAAAATCTTAGATTTTCCCAACTGTAAATAATATTATTCTAAAATACATATGCAAAGGACAGATAGCTCTTCTGATAAAGAGTATTAGAAAGACTGTGTATTTATAGAGAAATATGGACTTTAAACATATTTACCCAGATTTACACAAAAGCTCAACTTCATTACTTAAAAATGAATTCAAAAGATATTATGGACTTAAATGTAAAATTCAAAACCATAAAATCTTAAGAACAAAACCTAGAAGCACATTTTCTGATTCTAGTATATGATGAAGAGTTAGTAGACATAAGATAGAAAAAAATAGCAGGACTTCATCGTTATTAAAAATATTTACTCAGTGAAAGACACTGCTAAGAGAATTGAAAGACAAGCTACAGATGGCAAGCTAATAGCTGGCAATGACTCATCTAAAATATGTGGAAAAAACTCCTAAAAATTAATAATAACAAAATCAAACAGGGACACTGCTACATCGATGTTCATAGCAGCACAATTCACAATAGCAAGACTGTGGAACCAACCTAGATGCCTTTCAATAGACGAATGGATAAAAAAAAAATGTGGCATTTATACACAATGGAGTATTACTCTGCATTAAAAAATGACAAAATCATAGAATTTGCAGGGAAATGGATGGCATTAGAGCAGATTATGCTAAGTGAAGCTAGCCAATCCCTAAAAAACAAATGCCAAATGTCTTCTTTGATATAAGGAGAGTAACTAAGAACAGAGTAGGGACGAAGAGCATGAGAAGAAGATTAACATTAAACAGGGATGGGAGGTGGGAGGGAAAGGGAGAGAGAAGGGAAATTGCATGGAAATGGAAGGAGACCCTCAGGGTTATACAAAAGTACATACAAGAGGAAGTGAGGGGAAAGGG
>NW_026000005.1:42001692-42018307 GCF_001458135.2 Marmota marmota marmota | reverse complement strand
GGGGGGGGGGGAAACAAGTATTGATAAGGGTGCAGAAAAACCAGGCCTACACACATTGCTGGTTGGTAGAAATATAAAAATGGTGTCACCACTCTTGAAAATATTTGGTAAATTTCTTTTTTAAAAAATCACAAAAATACAATTAACATATATTCAGTTAATTACACTACTGAATATTTATCATCTACCTTAAGATAACTTACAATTACATACAAACTTGGAGAGTATTTTTTCCAAAAAGCTTTATGTGAGATAGCCCAAAAATGAAAAGCCAAAATGTCCCTCCTCAGGTGGATATTTAACTGTGGTTCTGCCCTATCACAGAACTTTCCTCAGCAATAAAAAGAGAATACAGCACTGATAAATGTAACCGTTTGGAAGGATGTTGAGGACATTAGGTTGAGGGAAAAGGCTGGGCTCACACAGACTCTATGACTTCATTCACATAATATTATCAGAATTATAAAACTATAGAGATGAAAATCAGATTAGTGGATACCAAAAGTTAAAGATGAATATATATATATATATATATAGATAGATAGATATAAATACACACACATGCTTATATATAACATATGATATTATATATAAATTATATATGTGTATATATATGTTTATATATATATATATATATATATATATATATATATATATATATATATATATACACACACACACACACACACACACACACACACACATATAATTTGCACAAGGAAAGTTTTATAGTATGGAATAGTTCTGTATATTAATTGTGGTGATAAATAAATATACACATTTGATTAAATTACACAGAAATCTTCACACACCAATTTCCCTGACATTAATACTTTGGTTTTGATCTTACATTATAGCTACTTAAGATGCAACCCTTGGGAATAGAAACTGGGTAAGAGTACACAGGATTATTCTGTATGCACATCTTTACAACATTTGTATATCTATAATAATTTTATAAATAAAAGTTCAGAAGAAAGTTGTAAAACTTCTTGGTATGACTTACTTGAGCTGAGCAAAGTTTTTATTTATTCATTCAATAAATATCACTAATTTTTTTTAACCAGTACTATTGTAAGGAAAGAAATTCATCAGTGAATAAAGCAAGTCTCCATTCTCATCAGCTGTTTATTTAGGTATATGTAAACTAAACCTATATATAATATGTTCAGGGATGAAAAATGTTGTGAAATAAATAAAACAGCATCAGGGACAGAGAACAATGATGGTCAGAGGCCAGCAATTATCCAGTGTGATCACAGAAAGTCACTGTGATGAGGCATCATTGACCTCAGTCTTGAAGACAGTATTCAGGAGGTCATCTGGGGAGAGGGTGTTCTGGGTGCAGGATGTGGCAAGACCCTGATTTTAGACAGATACAAGGAGGTTTATAAGACCAAACCATAAGCAGAGATGGAGGTGGAAACTGGAATTAAGTAATGAGTGCCCAGACCATGTATGGTAAGAACTTGGACTTTGCACTAAACAGGAACCCTCTTGGAGGATATGTGAAAAGTGAAGTAACTTGATTTAGTTTAAAGAACATTATTCAATTTTATTATACTAAACTATATATGGCCTAGAATGGATGTAATAACCCAAGAAAATAACCTGCCACCCACAAATATTCTATTTTCTTGGTGGTGGGGGGGACAAGAATATAGAAATTTGATTTTTAGGACTCCTCAGAACACCAGTATTATTGAAGTTTGTTTGTTTGTTTGTTATTGTCTCTTGTCAAATGTCAAGATATATCTATGTTTAAGGTCTTTCATTGGAAATTTCTTCTCACAGATTTCTACAGTGCATAGTTTTAATCTCTGCAGATCACCCAATTGTGGAACAACATAGTCCATATATATAACCCCCACCTGCCTTGTCCTTCAATTCTCTTATTTACCCTTTCGTTATTTATGTATGAAGCATATTTTATTTTGCAGAAACTGATATTTGTTCTATAAGAAGAGATGAATAGAAAATATTTCACTCCCCTCCTTCTTCCCTAGGTTGTATAGGTGACTGATTTATAAACATCAGGATCACAATGTGTGGAGTAGAGCAGAGATTCTGTGATTAAAAACAGAAATAAGCTTCGATGAAAGAAAAAAGAGGAGCATATTATTCTATGAGTTCAAAGTGACACCCAATAGATGTTGAATGATTGGTAGGTGTCAAACCAGTGGCTACAGGAGAAAATCCTAGGGGGTTCATGTACAGAGCAGATGATCCTCAGGCAAGAGAGTGTTAAAAAAAGATCAGTGGTTATAGTACCAGATGCTGAATTTGCATGGTGCATTGCTATTCTCAGTACAGATGAGCAGAGAAATCTCATAGATGAGAAAGATCCTGTATACCAGCCTTGGGAATCAGAGCAAGTTTGTGCCACCTCCAGGGAGTTCTGCGGAACACTTAGGGACATATGGGGTCCAGTCTGGAATTGCTCAACATAGGGAGCAGCCCTGGTCTCACCTTCTTGAATGGCAGTCAAGGCTTCAAGAGGTTCCTCAGTCCACTTATAGCCTGCTCAGTGTGTATCTTTAAGCTTTAATGGATTTAAAAACTCATACATTTCATGTATTTTCAACACCTGTATGATCTCTAGTGGAAATTTATTTATTTATTTTTATTTATTTTTTAAAAATATTTTTAGTTATAGATGGATACAATACCTTTTATTTGTTTATTTATATGTGGTGCTGAGGATCGAACCCAGGGCCTCACACATGCGAGGCAAGTGCTCTACCACTGAGCCACAATCCCAGTCCCTCTAGTGGAAATTTAGAATTAAGTTAACTATAAGTGTTGAGAATGTGACCAATATGGTGCTCAACTGATAATCAAACGATTAAAAATTATTAATGTTAATAATCTATCTCAAAACACAAACACCAAAAGGTTACTATCAAGGGCAACTTCGAGGCAATCATATTATGAGTACATACCCTTAAGAGAACACAGTAATGTTCTAGCTGCTGCTCAGTGCTGTAAGATAAACATTATGTGTTCTCTGGATCATGGACATTGCCTGAAGTCATGTAAAAATGGCAATAGCAATAATAAAAATGATAAACAGATATGGGTATTTCATAAAGATGAATAAAAATCTATTAATTTTAAAAATAGAATACAAGACCTGGAGATACTGCACATAAAATTATTTGCTTAGCTGCTTTTCTCATAATCTCTGGAGGATATATACTCCTCTTGTCTTCCAAAGCTGGGAACATTTATATTAAAATGAGACTAGTTTAAAACGTTTAAAATTTGGAAACCTCAAAGAAATTTAGAATAAATTCTGATATCATAAAAGATTAATAGATAAATTATGGATGGAAATATATATGTGCATGTATATAGATAGATAGATAGATAGATATAGATAGATAGATATAGATATAGATTAATTTTGTATACATGAAGTGTATATATGTAATGACTTACTGGCCATTACTGGCCGAAAAATGTGTGGTGGTGGGGGTGTATGATGGATGAATGAAGATATTTATTTCTTAGTTGACCAAATTGGTCTTCAAGTCATAACAGTTTAATTATGTTGCTAATGTTAAAGATACATAAAAAAGTATTTTGGTGATACATATGAGATTTTACACTATTTTAAAATCTATAGCAACAGAAGCCTTAGCTAGGAGAAACTTATGAAAACATATAGAAAAGCTCACAGAACAAAAGGAAAAATTAAAATTCTTCTGGGCTTCAGAGAAAACAGGAAATTGGATCTCACCCAAGATCCAGGTAGTTAAATGAATGCTCTCTTAAGTTCTTCAATTTTGAAAAAGTATCAGCCCATTCATTTTTAGTCTATCCCTGTGTTGCTTAGATTAGATTTAAATAGTAAGGGAAGAGGGAAAGGAGGTTCTATCCATTCATTGCCTATTGGCTAGTTGGGCTTTTTTGAACATTTACTTTTTCAGGACTGCATGCAATTAAGAAAAAGTATGTTGTACAACCTGATGTGTACATGGGGTTTGTTTTAACTACATGATAGCGTGTTATTTCCTTCTGATTTGTCTCTTAACAGCTCCATAGTTATGTCAGTTTAACCTTACAGAGTTGACTCTGATACTCATCCAGGATTATTTTGACTATTTAATCTTACTGCAACTTACTTTTTCTGGCTACTGAAAACCTACAAAGATTTAGCCTACTGCCAAATAAAAATGAAGTTTATTTGAAAAACTGCTGAGTCAAACCATTTATTAAGCATCTCTTATATGTAAACTAGGTAGTTAGCAGGATGCACAAAATTTTAAATTCAGAATACAATATGTAGAAACATAACCATGTAGCAAATTCAGTTATTCAAAAATAAATATTTAACAGATAAACCTTATAGTCCATCATATGTTTTTGAAACTTCTTCATGTCATACCTTTTTAAATAATAAAGTAGAAGATACTGAGTTAGAGACTGACTAGCTACTCACATAACATACTGACTCCCCATTCCTCTTAGGTGTAGAACTAGGTAACATTTCCCAATCCCCTGTGCAATAAGTTGTAGGCATGTGACTAGGTTCTATGATACATGCCATTTCAAAGCCTGGCCAAACAATCATTCTACCCAGTCCTCTGAGATCTCTTCCTCCATGTGATTATCTATCTTGATCATTGGGAGCCACATATTGTGCATAGAGTTATACCTCTTTCAGCCTTAGCCTCTGAATGACTGCGTAGATGTATATCTCATGCTCCAAATAATGGTTAATTGTGTTTTATGTAAGTGAAAAAAAATCTAGTTTTTAAAATACTTAAATGATGGGGTTTCTCTAATACAGCAGTTATAGGGCTGTTGTGAGATTTAAATGAGATAATGTATAGGAAAACCTTGTCAGAGTTCTTAACACACATTAAGACCTGCAATAAATGCTAATTGCTACATCTGTATGATCTTTGTTTAGCTGAACAGGAAGGAAACAAACCATGTCTGATTATTTCCCAAAGTATTATGGCTTTCTTGTCTGAACAAATTTTAAGTGACTAATTTTTAAAATTTTCCATTTGAGGACAATGTTTGAGTTTACAACTACCTTCCACAAGTCAAAAAGTCCATATCAAACTGAAGACAATTACTCTTTTAAAAAAATATGTGTAAGCATTATAGTTCATTACTAAAAAAACTAATTTTTAGTGTTTTTAAAACAAAAGCAATCATGCTCCAAATCCTACATGCAACCTCAATCCAGATTTTTTTTTTAAATCAAAAGAGTTTAAGGCCTGTCTTGTATATTTTCTGTGTCTGCAGGCAACTAAATTCTCCATATAGAGAATAATAATATAGTTATTAAGAAAAAATGGATATGAAAATGAATCATAATTAAGCCATCCTGGGTTTTTGTTTCCTAAATATACACCATGCTTATTGAATTTTAAAAAGAAGATTAAATAAATCATATGAAATATCTCTCAAATCAGCTACTTCAATATTTTTATGAGCAGCTTACTAAAAGAATCTTCCATCCAAAATTCCTTATTACATAGTCATTAGAAGGTCCAAGCTATTTGCCTACAATTTGAGAGTATATTTCACTGCCTTTATTCTGCATCCTCTAATAACAGTTGGAGAGAAAAGTCCCTGCTCAGAATGACAGCTTGAGTGGAGCGATCCATTTTGCTTTCATACACAGGAAATTAAATTCCAAAGTGACATACACTATTCCAAAGTGAGTCAATCCAGATTTCTAGTCAAAATTCCGAGAAATACATGTCTGATTTCTCTAAAATCAAGACAGAACTTGAGTAATTCTGCTTGTTGAGGTGTGGAATTTGGAGTCAACACGTGGTCCCCATTCTGCCTTACTCATATGAGTTTGGCTGTCTGATGACCCCACAGTCCTTATAGGTGTTCCCCTGGCATCGGCTCAAAGGATTTAATTATAGCAATGTGTCCATAATCCTAATCTTGAAGCTAGTTCTATAAAAATGATTTCACCAAAATTATGTTGTTGATCACTTTCTGTACATAACCCATTCGTGCACACCTGCAATTAAGATGCTCCTAGCCTTGTGTCCTCCCTGACTCTGCAGACATGTTGAGAACAGGCTTGTGTTTTGTTAATCTACTTCTAACAGGTGCCCAAAACTTAGACCAACATGTTTATCTAGACTAAAGTTTGTTTCTTGGTTGTGAGAAAGGCAATATTTCATTTCACAGAAACTCCTTTGATTGCAGAGATTGGATGTGAAGCTCTTGAATGTTCCAAATATTCCATGCACCCCTTAATCCAGATTTAAAAATACAACAAAAAACAAACCACCAACCAAGCAACAAACAAAAACCAGATTCTTATCTTCCATTGATTCACAGTCCTTTTCACAGGACAGAGTTTAACCTTAATGTACTTTATGAGGTTCATGTAGAGCATTTTCTTTAGTCCTTAAGGACACTGTGTTCTTTCCAAGGTCACAGTGACATGAACAAAACAGCTTTAAATGAATAATAGAGAAGTCTTTGGTGCCTCTGTGCAGATTCTTCAATGTGAACTGCTGGATCTGACACAGGAATTCAAAACAAAATCTGTTTCTGATTAGAAATAACTGAAATGTTTGCTTTGTATCAGGTACAAACCATCACCCACAGAACCCACGCCGAGTCTGCTTTCTTGGAACTACTAGAAGCTAATCTTTCATGTTTATAAAGCTTGTAGGAAAAAAAAAAATCAGTCATTTATGTCACAATTTTCTGGGTAATTAAACAAACAAGCAAATCTAGGAAATGATGAAGTCAAAATTATTTCAATTCCCTGTTAACCATTAGCTCATGTTCATTCTAAAGAAAACAGTATTTTAAAAGTTATTCTTCATTCTGAATACCAGTTTGCACTGGAATGATGGGTTCTTGTTATATGTGTACACTCATGTTGTATTGAAAGAGTCCGGTATCTCAAATTGCAACTTAAACCAGTGTTAGGAGACTCCCCTTTAGGGTCTGCACTTGAGGGGTGGTTTCGGATTTCTGGGCAACCTTCCAAAACTATCCTATCACATAGGGTTTCAGACTCTAATTCAAATCCTCATATCCTCACATTGTACGGAATCATACAATTTGAATTCCTAGTTTTAAGCTTGTGAAAATGCATCATTTTGCATTTGCTTCTGAGATAACTGGAAGTGATTCCACATATCCACTCTACGTGTAAAAATGCACAATTGTTGTCAAACCATACATATATATTTAATGCAATGCTTGCCTTATCTCCTCTCTTCAATCTCTGTCACCCTCTCTCCTGGTTCCTTCTAGCACATGCTGGCATAATAAGTAGCCTTTTGTCTTTTTTTCTTAGATTTAATCTCTTTAGTTATATATATGAACATACGTATATATGTTATGTATTCAGGATATAGGTCTGCATACGTATGTATATAGGTAGAGGATTTTGATCATTTTAATGAAAGTAAGATAATGTGATAGACATATTTGTATTTTTTTCTATTACTAAATTACTTTGTGGAAATCTCAAACTTAACTGGTAGACAGTGGGCTGCTAAGGGAAGGGGAGAGACAAGAGTGATGTAGGCAGGTAGTGGTATAGGCTGGTAGGGAGAAGTGTGTTATCAATGAGATTGTTTAGGATTACCAGGGCACATAGCAATATGGAAAAGCAGAGTGCCTTCTACGTGGGTGAATGGTTCATAGGCCATAGTTCCCTGATTGCCCTTGTCCAAGTAGACTCTTCTCACTGTTCTTACTGCTTCTGCCCTGTTACTTGGCTACATAGTGTTCTTTCTTTATTTCCAATATCTGTATGATATTTCAGGCTCTGCATGGCTCACAACTTCTGTTGTATTCTCTAATTTGGTCTTGAGTTCTCTTTCTCAAGAGTGACTGTAAACTCCAGCCCTGATCTTAAGAGGCTCCTGGGAATGTGGCCATGCACTTGGACTATGTCTTTATGGGTACCTTTCTATCCTGGCAGATGGCCGATGCCAGTGTCTGATGACCAGGTGTCTTCAGAGGAAACTTGCTTATACCGCCAGATGCCCATTTGGGTCTTGTTTTATCTGTGTCCAGTTTATTCCAACCAAGATAGCCACTGTCTAGGAAAACCCTGACCTGGAAATAGTTTAAAAGTCTGCCATTGGGTAAGACACAGAGAAGGCAGCATAACAAGACCTGTGAAATAACAGAAATGTGTTATTTATGGATCCCAGAGCTCAGAGGTCAGTATGCCTCACAGGACAGTGGAATAGCAGGGCTGTGGGGAGCAGGCACACTCAACAAGCTGGTGGAGAGCCAGAGGGAGAACTTACCGTGGCCAAGACCTTTTTTGGAGTCCAGGGTAGGTTTCCTGTAGGGAGTTGAACTTGGTGAATTTAGAGCAAGCAGACATGGTCTCTGGAGTCACATTGCAAGTTTTTTGCCATTTATTTATTTATTAATTAAAGAGATATTTATTATGTGACATGATAATGAGAGAATGAGAATGAGAGAAAAATGAGAGAATGAGAGAAAAAGGAATAATCAGAAGTGTTATTTTATATGGAAGAATTTTAGTTGTATGACTTTTTAAAAAATATCACTTAGTTTTCTAGACTTGATTGGGAAAGTTTATCCCATCACTAGATGGGTAAATAGTCTTTTAATTTTTCTTACCATATTTCTACTTAGACTATTTACTTCTACCATTTCTACCTATAGATTGATATGGAGTGGAAGATTCATGCCTGTCACAAATTGCATTCCCTAGGCAGCTGACTCTAAGAGGATAATCAATAAGCATAGTTTTATCAGCGAGTGCTTTTAGGATTTTGCATGTGGGAGGAAAAGGAATAATAGGAATCGAAAGAGGGAGGATTTGTATTGCAAGGGTGTTTCAATGACGACTCCAGGCAAATCTGTGAAGTTCTGAAACTGGGACTGATCTTTAAAGTTCTGGCAAGGAGCCTGAGTCAAGACTGTACTAACAGGTAGAAATACTTTGGTGAGAAAGATCTTTTCAGCTGAGTAACTCCAAAGAAGACTAACATCCAGGGACTATCTGCAAGAAGTGCTCTCAGCAGGTGGGATAAGAAGGGGGTTCTGGGGAGCCCATCCTGTCTTTACACTATCCAATCTTATTTCTTCCCAGATAAGAAGAAGATGTGCTTGCACCATTTATAAAATAATCTTTCCAAATGAAATATTGCATTATAATATATTAAATTGCATAGGTAAGTATAATAGGGGTTTTATATTCTTATTTCCAGATTCTTTATTCTTTACCTATCATCTATTTGTCAAATTCTACACCAATTGCAGGTGCATGAAATACAATAGCTTTAAGGCACTTTTATGTATCTGACAAGACAAAGTTTCTATCATTGTTTTCTACATCCATATATACATTTCCCATTATTGTTACATGTACACACACACACACACATATTTAACCACACATGATGAGAGGGAATATAAAGTAGATTTATGTTTTATCTCCTGCTTTTGAAGCCCATTTCTAAATATATGTCTTCTCAACTTTAGAATGATATCTTTTAGTAACTCTGGTCTTTTGTCAGCATTAACCAATAATCTCATATTTGGGGTGAGTTTATTGCCAAGATTTTAAAAGCATCCACTCTTAAGACCTCTTCCTTGTACCTCCCTGAATTCTTTCTGTTCAAGAGTGGCTCAAGTTCAGAAGCCTGGAGCAGGAAAAAAGAAAGAAAATAGCATGTGTGTCTTCTCATATCCGGGACTACCTCCAGCATCATTCTGTATCTTCCAATTCTGATCCCTTATAAATGGGTTCCTTGGGGTTAGATAAGAATCAAGAATTAAGCTGATATATCATTTAGTAGATATTCAAGTGATAAATTATTTTTCCTTCATAGAAAATCTTCATGAATCCTGTGGGAATTTACCTTCCCTGCTAGGGAATGACATTTTTTGATGATGTGTTATCTGGCCTTCATGATTTTCCTATCATCCCTGTTTGTAGTCTGCAGAGTTTCAAATCACTATGATGAGCAGCCTTCCTGAGCAAGGTCTTTTCTAGATGACTCTAGTCTGGTTACCTGCCATAGTTCCAATTTGATTCACAGAAATATTTGCCACCTTTATAGAGACAGACCACTCTCAACCTAGATTTTTCTCATGGCTGCCATGAGAAAATATAGACAGCTCTGGCCATTTTTTCCCCTTATTTTTTAAAAATTAAAGCAAATCAAGTATCAGTCCCTTTGGAAAATTTGCATGTGCCCATGATCCAGGTTCTCTCATGAGGTCGTTTGACTCCACTCTGGTTTCCATGGCAGCATTGGTTTACTAATTGTCTTCTGCAAGCCATAACCTCAGGGGTGAGAAAGTTGGAGGCTGAGCAAGATAAGTACTGGGAAGATAGATAACATGCTACAAAAATCTTGTAAAAATCTCCACTTTTCAAACGCATTACATGAGAAACATTTAGTTGTATGTAACATAGAACAAACTATAGCTATTCAAACAGAATTTTTACTGCTTAAAAATAATGAGCTGAGAGGTAAGAAATATTGGCATTGGTAAAACTGGTTCAGAAATAAACAGTACCTAGCTTCTGTCCAGTTTCCAAGTTTTGGATATCCATTTAGCAATCTGAGATATATGAACTAGAGTGTCTCTTTAGAATGCAAAGGTATTCATTATGTGTTGCTATTGTTTTTCTCAGACTTAAGGGCTTCCTCCAAAATGATAAAATAGCTGGTAAAAAAGCTGGCAGAATCTCACCAGAAGGTATCACCCTTTCTAGAAAGACTTGAAAAACCTGCTTAAATATACGTCCCTACAGGGAATTTTACTGATGCTTTTTAAAGGTAATATGGAATCCTATTATTGAACCTGGACTATTTTTAATCTTTATTTACATTCATTAAAATTCCCTGATATTTAATTTAATATGCTTTGGTAATTTTGTAAGGAATGCCCAAAACAAGATGTAGACTACTGCCCACTTTTAAGAAAGTTCCCTCATGCCTTTTTTCAATTAAATCCATGTTTTAGGCAAAGGTAATCACTGTTATGATTTCCAGGCCACCGATTAGTTTATAAACTAAACTATCCATAATGTGATCTTTTACATCCACTTTCTTTTGGCTGTTCACAATTGTTGCTGAGTACTATTCCATTGTATGAGTGGAACACAGTGTTTCTCTAGTGAGTGGACACTTGGTTATCTCCATTTATGGTACATAAAGTTGTAATGAGTACTTTTTAAATCTTTTCTTTTGAAATGTCTTTTCAAGCATTTTTCTCTTTTGCTTATGTGCTAGTTCATCTTTTTCTTATTGGTTTTCCATCTGTGTAGGATGCCCATTTTGATTTTACCATAATTCTTATCTTTCTGGGTTGATGGATTTGTGCTGGTTTTGGAAAGTGTTCCAGCCATTTGCCCCATTCAATCTTTTTTTTTTTTTTTTCTTCAGGGACTCTGTTCATAAGATACGTGTTAAATTACTTAGTGTTATTTCACAGATCTCATTCTGTTTCAGGGACCTTATACTGTGTAATATATCATCTAAAATTTAATAGAGATAACAAAATTTACTTGTTATTACTATCTTTTGTGAACTTGGCATTGACTGGAACCAGCTGGTCAGTTCTCAGTGTATCTTATCTGACTCACATCAGAAAAGCTTCAGCTAGAACCACCACCAAGGCTTTCTCACCCATTCACCTACCAGCTGACACAGTCTGTCCACTATGGCATCCGAGAAGATCAGCAGGAAGACACATACACTAGTTCCTTCCATTTAGCTTGAGTTTCTTCAAAGCATGGTCGCTGAATTCCATGTGCTCCTCTCCCTAGAGAGGGTAGAAATGTGATGACCTTTTCTCACCCAGTCTCAGAAATGACAAGACTGTCACTTTAAATATGTAGTATTTGTCAGGGAAACCACAGTCTCCTCTCAGTGGGAAAGTACCAAAGAATTTGAAGGCATGTTTTAAAATGACTTCATTTCTGTTTTGCTCTTCTTTCTTCGTAGGTATTTTCTATTGGCCAATCTTTAAGTTCATTGACCCATTTGGTTGCTGTATCCAACATGTCAAAGTCATTTAATATAATGTTTTGTTATTTTTTTATTTTGTATTTTCCATTCTACCTTTTCCACTTGGCATTCTTATCCTTTCATGAATGTCATCCATCTTTTCTACTGTTTCATTTAACATATTTCAAGATAATTATTTTACCATTCCTCTCTTCATAATTTCTGGATCTATTTTAGTTGACTATTTCCTTTCTTGACCATATTTCACATTCTCTCATTTCTTTTAAATTTTTATTGCATGTCAAAATATTTGTCTCTAGAAGAAATCACATTTTCCCCTCAATCAGCCAAGAGGGTGATGATATGAAATGGGTGAGGAATCTGTTGCAGCTTTCGTTGCAATTAGTTCACTAGATTGAAATATTTTTTAACAGAGTCAGGATCTTCTCTTTAAGGCTTTAGACTTGAGAACCAGCATGATCCCAGGAATCCATGCACCTTATCACCAGAAATGGTGTCTGGAGAGCTTTTGCTCCTCTTCAGTTCCCCACCTAATTGCTTTGCTCAAATCCCTGCAGAGGGATGAAATACCAGTCACAATTGCTTAGAAACCCTTAGAGTTGTTTTTCTCAGTTCCCCTGTACCATTTTTCTACCCTTGGTAGAGGAAAACAAGACTGTCTCAAGTTGCTTTCTCTCACAAACGTTGTCCATCTTATTTACTGTATCATTGAACATATTTCATGATTTTTATTTTATAGCTTCCCTCTTTAAATTTCAATTTCTTCATAATTTCTTGACCTACTTTATTTGACTATTTCCTTTCTTGACCATGTTTCACATTTTCTCAGTTCTTTCAAATTTTCGTGTTTTAGCCTTAGAAGTAGTTGAGGGTCTTGAATTCGCCAGATACAGAGAATGATTGTTCTGACTTGGTATGGGGGGTACACTTACCTAAGAGGAATTTCTTTAATTTGTTCTGTCTTGCTCCCAATATCAGCATGCTGGCCCTCAACAGTTGGTGGAGACATGTGGGGAAGAACTTGAGTGTCAGTGAGTGCTGGGCTCCTCAAAACGAACCTGACACACCAGTCCAGAAGCATTCCCTAAGAGTGTGTTCAAATTAAAAGGCTGAGTCTTGTGCATAAAGAATTCTTTGCCTCTCATGAATTAGGATGGCTGTGAGTCTCCTCCCTCCTATGAAAGTCTTACCATCTTTTAGAATTTCACTAAATTGGTTTTTATTGCCACCAACTTGTGCAAGTCTGCAGTTGGAAGGATGCCTGTATTATATTACTGTTTGGATGAAAGTGGTAGTCTCTTACAATTTCCCTGTGCTAACTAGATAGCTGTCTTTATAAGTGGAAACAATTCTTTTCTTTATTGTATGGGTCTATGATATGTTTACTTTGCCTCAGATGTTCTTTTATGCTTTTGTTAAAAAAAAAAATTGTCACAGAAAATATCCTCTCTTACATCACAAGTCACTTTCCCCACACCACAGTTGTGCAGATGTGGGTCCAGCTTCATTTGAAGGTGTTTTGCTGCTGTCGTCCTAAATGCATCTCTTTTGTACCTGTGGATCACTCCTCCCTCAGTACCTGGACATCTCACTCCTCATTTTTAAGGAAAGGCTAGTGTACACTTATTTTTTTTTCTTGAATTTTGAAAATCCTGGGATATATGGAAATTTGCACACAATAATTCACTTGCTGAAATTACATGCTGAAAGTAATTATTTTTTGTGACTTATACATCAGAGATGGTAATCTTACAGACCAATACTAAACAGCTAAATGTATTATACTTTCCAGTTTATAAAACAGGCCCAGTAGGACCAATACTATAAAGTATGGCTTAGGAAATAATTCAGTAAAATTTCTATATTATCTAATAGGGCTGATCCTTGATATTATCAGAAAAGAAGTAATCAAAATTATCTAAATGACTTTTTTGGTTTTACACTTTTTTATTAAACCACTTTTTATTTTAAAGTTTTCATTGTGTTTTTACACAAAACTTTCCTCTTAAAATTCATATCAATTAAGAATTCTGGGATTCATTTGGATATTTCTGAATTATAAATTCCTAGGAAAAAATATACAAGTACTTACTTTGATTTTTATGCTTTTGGTCAATTATGCAATATTGAACTGACTACGTAAGTTCCTAGTGGTTTTGTTTCTTCATTATTAAAATTATATCAGAGGCAAAGGATTTATTCTGATGCCAGTTGACTCTTCTTTAGACAGTTTGGGAGTCCAGGATGCAAAGGTTTTATTTTTCTAGGGAGAAGAGATTGACACCTTTCAAAACTATTGAGGTAAGGCCATGCTCAAACATGTCTCAGAAGTGCTCCCAGTGTACTTAACTGTTAGATTGTGCTTCCACAACTTCTTAGAACATCTTAACTAGTTTTAATAGAGAAAATATAGTTAAGCTGTGCAAATGTCCTCTCAGAATTAATATTTGTTGGTGATATTTCATATTCTAGGCACAATATATGTATAATCTCACTCAGGCCTCATGGTAGGATATAGAGGGAATTAACACCATTCTCATTTCAGGAACAAGGAATCCAAGACTCAGAGAAGTCAGGTTCCTTCTCATGGCCAGGAGGGTTCTAAATTTTGGAGCAGGTCTCATAGGATGATTCTTCTCCAGAAAAAGCTCTTACTGTCTTTAGGACTACAGTGTTTGAAGAGAATATGTCATAACATTAATGCCTTCCTAAAATGGAGGGAATGAACAAAATCATAAGTAATCACAGATCTATAAGTAATTTATTGTAAAGTTAAAATGCCAAATTGGAATCTAACACATGTGAGAGGCCATGAAAACCTTGTTAATTGATCAAATACTTTTTAAAAGTTTATTGGTTCTTTTTAGTTATACATGAGAGCAGAATTCATTTTGATGTAATTACACTAGCATGAAATATATCTTATTCTAGTTAGAGTTCCATTTGTATGGATGGACATGGTGATGGATTCACTGTGTTGTTTTCATATATGTAAATGAGAAAATTATGTCAGATTTATTCCATTGTCTTTCCTCTGCTTACCCCACCTCTCTTTCCTCTCTTTCCCATTTTCTAATCTCCTGAACTTCTTTTTTAAATTTTTTAAATTTGTTTTAATTAGTTATACATGACAGTATAATGCATTTATGCACTTTGATATATCATACATAGGTGGGATATAATTTCTTATTTTTCTGAGGATACATGTTGCAGAATCATATTGGTCATTTGTCACATATATACATATAGTAATAAAGTCTGTTTCATTCTACTATATTTCCTATCCCCACATCCCCTCCCCTCCCCTCCCATCACTTCCCGCTACCTAATCTAAGGTAATGCTATTCTTCTCTAGTGCCCTCTACTACTATGAATTAGCATCTGCACAATAGAGAAAACATTTGGCCTTTGGTTTTGTGGTATTGGCTTATTTTGCTTAGCATGATATTCTCCAACTCCAACCATCTACTGGAAAATGCCATAATTTCAATCTTCTTTAAATATGAGTAATATTCCATTGAGTATATGTTACTACATTTTCTTCACGCATTCATCTATTGAGGGACACCAAGGTGGGTTCCATAGTCTAGTATTGTAAATTGACTGCTATAAATATTGATGTGGCCGCATCACTATAGTATGCTGATTTTAAATCCTTTGGGTATAAACCAAAGGAGTGGGATAGCTGAGTCAGATGGTGGTTCCATTCCCAGTTTTCTGAGGAATCTCCATATTGATTTCAATAATGGTTGCACCAATTTGCAGTCCTTCCAGCAATGTATGAGTGTGGCTTTTCCCGACATCCTCACCAACACTTATTGTTGTTTGTATTCTTTTTTTTTTTTTGACTTCAGACACATTTTATTATAATCTTAATATAGTCTACATAAATTTGAACTTGTATTTATTTGGGTTCAGTTATAACATAGCATAATAAAAATCAAAGCACTGGTCCTCTGAAATAAAACAGGCAATCACCATTCAATAAACACACTTGATTTATTTTGTATAAAAGGGTTAAGTTTACAACTAAACTTTTATAAAAAGTTTAGCATGAATAAGTACATCATTACACTTTTAATGCAGAAATATACATCTCTGCCACTATACAAGAAAACTCTAATTAAAGAGTTCACAAGGTGTCACTCAAAAAAAAAAAAAAAAATATATATATATATACACACACACACAGCATTCAGTAGGCTTGGGTCAAAAAGGTAATTTCTGACCAAAAGACTTCATTTAAGTAATCAAATACTGACTCCTTCTGGTATTCACGCTCCACCTTTGAAAAAAGGCAAAGTCTGCTTAGATTGGGCAATTCCTTGTGATTTTAAAGTTTTCGTTCCCCATGGTGGGAATAGTATATAAAGAAAACCTTCCAACTGCAGAAAGGGCATTTAAAAGTCTTTTTCATAAATAACGAATATCACAGTCCAGGACAGAGAACACCCTGGGAAGATGATCATTCTTAGTTTTCCTTCCATTTGTTTTTCTTTTTATAAAGGTCCATTCAGTTTGTCCTCCTGGCGAAATGGTTGAAAAATAAGTTCAGCACCTTAAAAGATCCTGTGGATTTGTTGTTGCTGTTGTGCAAAAAGAATAAAAAGAAAAAAAAAAAAAAAAAAAAAAAAAAA
>NW_026000005.1:41982738-42001670 GCF_001458135.2 Marmota marmota marmota | reverse complement strand
AAAAAAAAAAAAAAAAAAAAAAAAAAAAAAAAAAAAAAGTCATGAACACCATTTATTCAGCCACAGAGTGCTTTGCTGTCAAATGACAGCAAAGCACTCTGTGGCTGAATATGTTGTTTGTATTCTTGATAGCTGCCATTCTGACTGAGTGAGATGAATCTCAGAGTAGTTTTGATTTGCATTTCTCTAATTGGTGTGGCTGTGTCACTCTATTATGCTGATTTTAAATCCTTTGTGTATCTATGGAGGAGCCGGATAACTGGGTCAAATGCTTGTTCGTTCCATGTTTTTTTGAGGAATAACCATACTGGTTTCCAGAATGGTTGTACCAATTTACAGTCCCACTAGCAATGTAAATGTATCCTTTTCCCCACATCCTTGCCAATATTTATCATTGTTTGTATTCTGTTTTTTGTCATTGTGGCAACATTGATGATTTAACAACACTGATGAAATGGCAGTGTAGTTTTTAATTCGCATATCTCTGATTGCTAGAAATTTTGAACTTTTTAAAAATGTATTTGCTGGCCATTAACATTTCTTTTGTGAATAATTATTTGCCCATTTTTTGATTGGATTATTTCTGGTTTTTGTTTGTTTTACATTTTTGAGTTCTTTGTATATCCTGAAAATTAAGGTTCAATCTGAAATTCAAGTAGCAAAAATTTTCTCTTATTATGTAGGCTCTCTCTATATACTCTTCGGTTGTTTCCTTTGCTGTAAAGAAAATTTTGGTTTGATGCCATCCCATTGATTAGTTATTGATTTTACTTCTTGTGCTTTAGAAGTCTTGTTGAGGAATTTGGTTCGTAAGCCAACGTGATGGAGATTGCGGCCTACAATTTCTTCTAGTAGATGTTAGGTTTCTGGTCTATACCTAAGTCCTTGATCCACTTTGAATTGAATTTTATGCAGGGTGAGAGATAGGGTTTACATTTCATTCTACTACATATGGATTTCCAGATTTCCCAGTACCATTTGTTGAAGAGGCTGTCTTTTCTCCAATGTGTGTTACTGGTACCTTTGTCTAGTGTGAGGTAACTGTATTCTTGAGGGTTTGTCTCTGTGTCTTCTATTCTTTATCATTGGTCTTCTTGCCTGTTTTGGTTCCAATACCATGTTATTTTTGTTACTATAGCTCTGTAGTATAATTGTAGATTTGGTATTATGATGCCTCCTGGTTTGCTGTTCTCACTAAGGATTGCTTTGGCTATTCTGGGCCTCTTGTTTTTGCAGATAAACTTACAAATGCTTTTTGTATTTCCATGAAGAACATCATTGGAATTTGGATGGAAATTTCATTGACTCTATATAGAGCTTTTGGTAATATGGCCATTTTGATAGTATTAATTCTGCTTATCCAAGAATCTGGGAGGTCTTTCCATCTTCTAAGGTCTTCCTTAATCTTTTTATTTTCTTTATAGAGTTCTGTAATTTTCTTGTAGAGATCTTTCACCTCTTTTGTTAGATTGATTTCTGAGCCTTTTTTGAAGCTATTGTGAATGGGATGGTCTTCCCAATTTCTCTTTCAGCTGATTCATCATTGGAGTATAAAATCACAATTGATTTATGAGTGTTGATTTTGTATCCTGCTACTTTTCTGGATCCATTTATGACTTCTAGAAATCTTATGGTTGAAAGTTTTAGGTCTTCTAAATACAGAATTATGTCCTCTGCAAAAAGAGCTAGTTTTAGCTCTATTTTCCTATTCATATCCTTTTTATTTCATTCATTTATCTAATTGCTCTGGCTAGAGAGTCAAGGACTATGTTAAACAGAAGCAGTGAAAGTGGGCATCCTATCTTATTTCTATTTTTAGAGGGAATATTTTAGTTTTTCTCCATTTAGAATGATGTTGGCCTTGGGTTTGTTTTATACAGCTTTCACAATATTGAGGCATGATCCATTTTTTCTATTTTCTAGTGTTTTAATTATGAATGGATAATGTATTTATGATACATTTTTTCTGCTTGTATGAAATAATCATGTGATTCTTGAATTTAAGTCTATTTATGTGATGAATTATACTTATTGATTTCTGTATATTGATTCAACCTGGCATCCCTGGAATGAAACTTACTTGGCCACTTGATCATGTTGCACTATCATTTTAATGTGTTTTGTGTGTCATTTGCCAGTATTTTATTGATAATTTTTGTATCTATGTTCATCAAGGATATTAGTCTGAAGTTTTCTTTCCTCGATATCTTTGTCTGGCTTTGGTATCAGAATGATATTGGCTTCATAAAATGTGTTACCTCCTTTTCTATTTCATGGAACAATTGAAAGAGAACTAATATTAGTTCTTCTTTAAGGGTTTGGTAGAATTTGACTGAGAATCCATTTAGTTCTGAGCTTTTTTGTTGGTAGGCTCTTGATGACTTCTTCAATCTCATTACTTGAAATTGATCTGTTTAAATTTTCAATATCCTGGTTCAATTTAGATAGGCTATATGTTTCTAGGAAATTGTCAATGTCTTCACAATTTTCTAGCTTATTGGAATGTAGATTTTCGAAATAGTTTTCAATTATCTCTTTATTTCATTAATGTCTGTGATTTACATTTTGATCACTGATTTTAGTAATTTGCATCTTTCTCTCTCTTGGTTAGTTTGGCTAAGGGTTTTTCAATTTTTTTATTTTCTCAAAGAACAACTTTCTGATTCATTAATTTTTAGAATTTTTTTTAAATCTCAATTTCATTGGTTACAGCTCTTATTAATTATCTCCTATATTCTACTGGTTTTGGTGTTGGTTTGTTCTCCTTTTTCTATAGCCTTGAGATGTAATGTTAGATTACTTATTTGGTATTTTTCTATTCTATTTGTGTATGAGCTCTATGCTATGAAATTTCCTCTCATAGTGTCCCAAAGACTGTGATATGTTGTATCATTATTCTCATTCACTTCTCAGTATTTTTTAATTTCATTGCTGATTTTTTTCTGCTATCTATTCATCATTTGATAGTGAATTATTTAATCTCCAGGTGTTAGAGTAATTTCTAGTTATTTTACTATTGATTTCTAATTACATTCCATTATGATCTAATATAATGCAGGGTATTATCTGTATTTTTTTGTATTTGCTTTGTGGCCTAAAATATCATCTATTGGAAAATATTCCATGTGCAGCTGAGAAGAAAGTTTATTCAATCACTGATACTTAAAATATTCTATATATTTCTACTAAGTCTAAAATATTATTTTGTAAAGTTCTGTAGCTTCTTTATTTAGTTTTTTGTTGGGATTATCTGTCTAGTGATGAGAGAGGCATGTTAAAGTTACCCAGTGTTATTTGATTCTTGATATTGAAAAAGGTTTTGGCTGATGTACATAGATGCTCCATTATTTGGGCTTAGATATTTATAAGTATTATTTCTTACTGTTGAATGACTCCTGTGGGCAATATGAAATGGCCTTCTTTAACTCTTCTGACTAACTTTTTATAAGTCTTCTTTATCAGATATGGAAATAGAAACCCCTGCTTATTTATGCAATGCATGCAAATGATAGATTTTTTTTACCCCATCCTTTCACCTTCAGTCTGATGATATCTTTGTCTATGAAGTCAGTCTCTTGGAGACAGGATACTGTTGGATTGTGTTTTCTAATCCAATATGCCAGCCTGTTTCTTTTGATTGATGAGTTGAGTCTCTTAACATTCAGTGTTATTATTGAGCAATTATTTTTATTTCCTGTCATTTTTATTTACTTCTAGTTTTTAATTTGAATTAGATTCTCCTTTGATATACTATTCTTCAAGTTTAATTCCACTCTTTGCTGTTTTTTGTTTGTGTCCTCCATTTCTTCATCTTGAAATATTTTATTGAGTATGTTTTATAGTGCTGGCTTTCTAGTTGTAAATTCATTTAACTTTTGTTTATCATGGAAGACCTTTACATGATCTTCAAATATGATGCTTAATTTTGCTGGATATTCTTGGTTGGAAGAGATAGTACACATTATCCCAAGACCTCTTAGCTTTTAGAGTCTGGGTTGAAAAATCAGCTGAGATATAGATTGATTTACCTCTAAATGTGACCAGTCTTTTTTCTTTATCTGCTTTTAAAAATTTGTTCTTATTCTGTATGTTAGGTATTTTCATAATAATGTTCCTAGGAGTGGGTCTAGGAATACTATAATTTGGAATACTATATATCTCCTGTATTTGATTTTCCATTTCTTTTTTAAGACTTGGGAAATTTTCCATTATTATTTCATTGAAAAAAATTGTTCCTTCCTTTAGTTTGTATCTCTGAGTCTTCATCTACTCCTCTGAATCTTAGATTTGGTCTTTAATGTTATCCTATATTTCTTGAAAATTATTTATGGACTCTTAACATCTTGGTCATCTTTTCAAGATTATGTACTTTGTCTTCATTGCCTGAAAACCTGTCTTCCAAGTGGTCTAGTTTATTTGTGATGCTTTCCATTTAATTTTTAATTTGGTTTATAGATAGATTTCTTCATTTTGAGAATTTCTGATTTATTTTCTTCAGAATTTCTGTTTAATTACTGAAGATACTTTCACTTCCTGTATCTTCTCTCTGATTTCACTCCTTACATCAACTTTTATCTTGTTGATGGGTCTAACTATAAACTTTCTAAACTCCTTCTCTGACTCTTCCTCCACAGTTGTGATGGTGACATCTGGTATTGAGTCATTCTGGTTTGTTTGGTATGGTATGTTCCCTTGCTCATTCCTGCTGTTGGTATGTCTACCCATCTATCTGAAAGAACTGAAGCAACAGAGCTTTTATTCTATGCAGTTTTAGTAATTCTACAGATTTCCTCTGCGTCACAGCTTAGAGGGGAGCCAAATAATTGCAATGAACTATGCATACATATATAACATTAATTAAGTACTTAATTCCTATTTAAACACTGATGAATTTAATTGACACAATAAACAGCAATGGTAGACTCAGTAACTTCTAGCAGTAAAGACAGTAAGTAATCATAAATTATATCTGTCAAAAAATCAAACAATATGTGTTTTTTATAATTTATATTGTATTAATTGCTGCTATAGAATTAGTGGCAGGATTTGGTGTTTTATAAATAATTATTATTAGGAGAAGTTAAGGATAGAGTTCATTAAGAGGAAAGAAAGGATGGGCGGTAGAAAAGGGTTTGTAGTTTCAAGAGGTGAATAAGGCAAATGCAGAGGTAACATAGGATGTGTTGTTTATGAGGAGACAGGAGAAAAAATAGAAGTGAAAGAATTCAAGAAAGAGTGAAAGAGAGAACAATAGAGTTTAGCTGTTAGCAAGAGAAAAGAGAGAAAAAAAATGAAAGAAAACAGAGTGAAACTGACGATCCAAAATTAATCCAAAATATACTAATAAAAAAAAAAAACTAGCCCTCATAAAACAGAGTAAGGAAAAACAACTACCTTTTAAAAATGCTGGAAATGAGAAAGCAAAACCAAATATGCATATGTACAAGTGAATAAATGTCCCTCATGTATCAATCAGTACACATTCAACAAATAAAATAAAAATTAAAAAAAAAAAAAAAAACGTACAGAATAGTCAATGAGAATATACTCATGCCAAGCTGCCTTTCTGTTTCTCAGCTTCTCTTCTCAGCAGGATGGTGTGGGGAGCTGTGCAAGATGTTTTGGGCTTCACTCCCAGGGTATAGATACCACTGGGTTTTATGAGATGAGTTTCTGGAAGAGAAGCTCTCAGGGGCTAGGATAAAGTCTAGTATTAGCCAAGGTATTTTGTTGCAGGGGGAGTTTTGGGGCTGTACCCATGAGTCTCCTCAGGGCACCACTTGTGATAAGCAAGAGCCAATCTTTCACTGCTTCTGATGTTCATGGATATTGCCCTTTCTGACTTCCTGATGTCTGCCCATGAGCACTGAGCTTTGTCACTCTGCTTGTTCAGATTCTCAAGCCATTGCAGCTGGTCCTGCATGCTGCCAGGTCCAAGGGAGAGGGGGAGGGCAGGTTTTCTCCACCTTTGTGACCTGTATCACTCTTGCGCAAAATGCTCTCCATTGCAGAAATTCTCCTGATTTGCTAGGCTCAGTCTAGGTCTATGGCTCTCTAGGTCTCATGCATATGCTGGATTCCTGTATTAGACCCAGACTTGAACTCACAGATCTAAATTCCTGGTCTGAATTGACAATACTGCAGCATGAATATCCCCAAATGTCTCCAGCCTGGGTTCTCCATGCACAGCAGACAGACCTGAGGTGATGGTTATAAACCTGTTCAATGAGCTAAATATCCTCTGGGTCAGCCCAGGGTAGGCTCCCCCTCAATTCTCCACACGAAGACTGCCCCCAGCACTTTTCAGTCTTTTTTGATTGTATGTACTAATTTCCCTCACTCCTGCACAGGAGCGTAGCTCCAACTCTATTCCTTATCCTTGTCTGATGCACCCCAAATTTCCCAGTCTCCAAGGCTCTTTGTCCAATACTGGTTATCAGTTAAGTACCTTTTTGACCCACTGAGGGAGATATAGAAGGGCTCAGACATCCAGGGCAAGATGGCGAGTGAGGTCAGGGGCAGGCCCCTAATAAAGGAGCATGAGAGGGTCTTCTGATGAGGTCAACTTTTTAGTTCACAAAAGTGCTTGTGTATAGAAGGGGGGACCCAATCAGACACTTCCATGCTAGTGCTCCTAAGCAGGGAATCTAATAGAAAAACTAAAACAGATGCATGGACACAGGGGGCACCAATCAATAATAGTGAGGAAAGTGGGGACAGGGGAGGAAACAAGGAAAGAAGGAAATTCCAACAAGCAACACTCCCCCACCAGATTTCCAGTTCCAGGCCCCTTTATCCCTGGAAAAGTCTAACTCTGTTGCCTTTGCAATAAACCTACTTTTTGGTTGCTATTTCTGTGTCGTTTTCTTCAGAGGACATGGAGGTGGAGACAATGAACCCAGCATCCCTAGATGGTGACACCACCTCACAGAGAAGCAGTTTTCTTGCATGTCACAGAGTTGTGAGAATAACCACTTCCCACTCATCCACCATTTGTCTTGCCTACGGATTCCAGGAAGGACAGGTTTCTGTGGTTCTTTAACATCACATCTCTATATACATTCTGAATAGTCCAGTCATTCCCACTTTTTGTCAATGGCCACAACCCTGAATGTCAACGGTTCCATTTTGGGAGCCAGGCATACTTCATAGGAATTTTCAGCACCTTTTCAGAGCAACCTGGGACTCCAGAGCATAGGAGAGAAGACTAGAGTCAGTTCTCGGGAATCTAGTTAAACAAAGACCCAGTCTCACTTATTCCATCTTATTCCATTGTTCCTCCCTTTCAGAGTCTTTTCAAAAAATTTCCCTATAATGAAGCAAAACCCTAATTATCTACTACCTGCTGTTGGGAAAATGCTCCATGTTAATGATTCTGCAGGGTGCCATAGGTGGGAGCAGGAATTTCTTCATTGGGTGGAAGCAACAAAAGAAACCATGATAACTTTGTAAGACTAGACATGAAATAGGAATATTCTGCATGGGGGAGAGTGGGGGCCCTCATGGTAGATTCTGTAATGGATAGTAGGGGATAGTAACAGGGTGGAAATGCATGTATTACCATCAGGAGTGGCACCTGGGGGATTATAAATTGATGTAGTAAAATCCTTTCGGAAAGCAATTTGGCAACGTGTCTGAAAGGCTATAAAAACCTTTATACCTTTTGACCCAGTAATATCTCTCCTGAGAATTTATCCTAAGGAAATAATTCAAAAGAGGAACACGACTATGTGCATAAAATTATTAATTACACTATTAACTTCACCAGTGAAAAAAACAGAAACAACCTAAATATCCAACAATAGAAGGATAATAAATTATAGGGCATTAATCAAAAAATATTAGCCAATTGCTGTAGTCATAAAAACTGAAGCAACATGAAAAAGAGACACAATGGACTTAATGACAGTAAAGACAACAGAATTGCAGATGTTTAATAATTAAGCCTTTAAAAAGGGATGTACACATAGACTAAGACTTTACAAGAAAGAAGAAAATCAAAATAGTTGTATGTCATGATGGGCGGATTTGACATGAAATCAGTTTCCTGTTGGTGTATTGTCTCTTAGTACAATTAGCAAACTGTAGGCAGTAACTTAAAAGCAGAAAAGACATTCTTGTGTGTCTATTGCACTTTCAGAGTACTCATCAGTGATCTGAGATGAAGGACCAGCAGTTCCTGGCATGCACTTTGCTACTGTTTTAAAACTTGCCTTCTCTAATTTGGACACTTTGAATGACTGTGGTTTATTAGGGTAGGATGTTCAATATGACTTTTTCAACTGCATAGACATCAAGTACTTATAATTGTTCTTTTTTTCCTCATTGGATTATTACTTAAATTCCCAACTGAGTTATTACTTTAGTACTTTTCATTTTCAAAACACATTTTGTGAAAGTATGAATTATTTGTTGGTTATCTAATATATACAGAGTACTATAATTCTTCCCTATGGTTACAGGAGAAAAATTCCTTATGGTATACTTGAGGAGCCTTAAAACCAACCCTCATGTCCGTTGGTCCTTTGAAGTCTCCAAAAGCCTTCCTTTGTGTAGCTAGGAAGCAGCCCTTGACTGCCACAGCACACTATTTGCACTCAGACCTCTCTGTGCATTTGCAATTCCTCTGTCAAGGAACAAAGTGAGCTCTTCTACCAAAGCCTTACCAAAAAATTACCCTCAATTTGTTTAACCATCCTGGAAAATTCTATGTCACTACAATTTGACATGGTTTAGCTCATTTGTTAGCATTATTATTTTATTTTCAATGCTATACGCTTTATTTTTGTTCCATTATTTGAACCACTGGATTGTTAGGACTACAAAGGCTGGGAACAAAAAGCTCCTGATTTTATCAAAGCAGGTATAAATGAGCAACCAATTGAGTGCTAACAAAATTATATTGGCCATGTAATTGAGAAACATTTGGCATTAGCTTAAAAACTCACTGATATCTTGAGTTCTGCCAAACTTTGTCTAATCCTCTATTATAATAATTTGCACTTGAATACCAAAATAGTAAAAATTTTGTGCCCCATATTCTTCCAAGAGACAAAATCCTTGGACCTGAGGTCCAACTCATTCTGTATCCCTTTTTGTGTATTCTGAACATGGGCATAGTCTGTCACAGAAGTTTGCTGATATTTGCTGAATTAATGCATTAACTATTCGACCTCACTGTCTATTATATATTGGAATTTAAAAACATACATAATATCCTCTTGGAAGTAGAATTTAGAAACAAAAATGACTTTACCTTTTAAACAATAATATAATAAAGGAGGAAAAAATAGTCAAGGCTTTGTGCCTGTGTGGATACTCTCATATACAATTTTTTTTATTATTAACAATAATGCCAGCATTTTTAATTTCTTAATATATGCTAAGGATTTTTACAAGGGCTTTGTGTGTAGAATTTTGCTTGATTCATACAGCCTCCTGGGATACACATAATTATTCTCCATTGCACAGAGGATTAAATTAAGGTACCAAAGATTTGTAAATGGAAGACCTAGTATTCCCAGCAGAGCAGTCGGAAGGTGTAAAAGCTGGAGAAATTAAACTTTGCCAGAAGATGACAAATAACAGAGAAATGGTAAAATTTAAAATCAATTTAATTCATTTATAAAGGTGAAGCTAGAGGCGTGAGTTGTTCCGTGGAAAATATGTTTTATGTATATTTAGATATTTTTATTCAATCTGTTACAATCTCATTGTAGTAAGCATAAATTTTTGAAAATATGTTACCTTTCCAATTCTTAAATATTTAACATCATTTGATAAAACATCAACTGTGGACTGAATGTTTTTACATGTTGATTAGAATTGCACTCAAATGAATCATACTATTCATGAAGAAGATTTATTTGTTCTTAGAGTATTGATAAGCAAGCACATTTTTGGTTTTTTAAAGCTAGCAAACAACATTTTGGACTTCGAGGACATAGTGGCTAAGTTGATTTATTTATTTTATTAGAGGCTATAAATAACTCAGAAGATCAAACATTTATTTTCCAGTTCTCATGTTCAGTTGATAAGTCTATTTCATATCAGAAATGATGTAACCAAATATATAATTATGCCCTGTGTCAGAAATTTCTAGATATACCACAAGCCATCCCAGTTGCAGTAGCTAAGTCACTGATGGTTAGGAATTTTGCCTTCATTTAAATGTATCTAGACAGCCACGAGTTTATTCAATTCTTGACCACAAGATTCTAAGTGATTCAACTTCTTCCCCACAGTGATACCTTGCTTAATGTATCCTTCAGGGAGAAGGCTCAAAATTGTTGATATGAACTCAAGTGATTCATTTAAAAACATCAGTTGGAGCACAAACAAAAGCATCCCTCTAAATGAACCACAAAGAAAAAGAGGGTGTTTGTTGCTGTTTGTTAGTTCATGTTTGTTTTATCCTCTCCATGAAGGTCTTGGAGTAATGATAGGTTTGTCTGAACTGAGTTTGATTTTGGTCACTTTTTAGAAAAGCAGACATAAAGGGGACTCATGTATTTTCGCCTCTGTTCTGCCTCTGACTCCCCGCTTCTTACCTCAGAGGCTACAGCTGATAGGGAAGAGACGGTAAGGGAGGTATACCTAGAACTTGCAGCTGCATTTTCCAAATCAGCTTTAAGGCAGTATAGAGAGACCAAGTTATGGGGTCAGACAGAACCCATAGTCATATTTTAAATTTTGTTTTATTTAGCAATGTTGTATGATGCTGGCTGTGTGTTAAGCATTGCTCTAATCATTTGATTATTGCAAATCTAATCCGTATTCTAGTTTTAATGAGGAAGGTACTCTTCATATACTCATTTTATAAATAAAGAAAGCGGGTCACAAAGAGGTCAGACAATATGTTCAAAACACAAGCCAGCAAGTAGCAGAAGCTGGATCCAAAAGATGTGGTTGAGGTATGTGATCTTAACCCTCATGTACCTACAGCTGCCTATCCAGATCTAGCCAAACCACTTAGAGGCCAGAGTCTCTTGTGCACTTACCTCCTCTGAGCTTCAATTCATTCAGATGAAAAATGGAAATAGTATCTACAGTCAATAACTGTTTGAGGGATGACCACAGCACTTTCTGATCCTCCTATTTCCTTGACTATCTTCCATGCACAGATCCACTTTCTCCAAATACTGCCACATACACATTATAGCTAGAACCCTTTGCCATGTGTTGGGGGAGAATGGTACATTTAGCATCATTAGAGTTACTATTTAATAGCATTTTTTATACAATACCGTGTTCTAAAGCATACTCTAATAGTTTATTTTTCACCTCTTCCAATACCTCAGCAGCTGCATCTGGGTGGGAAAATGTGCTTGACCTACTATGAACTGTGACCCAGCACCCACAGAAGGTCTGGAGGGACTCAAGAGGTAGAGTTTCATGAAAAAGTGAATGAATGGTTTTCTTATCTGTAAAATTTCAACCAAGGACATCTTCTAGTAAATCCATCTTCCTTAGTAGGCAGGCTATAACAAAACATTTTCAAAAAATGATAATAATATAGGTGATCCAAAATAAATGTGTAAAATAAAGTCATAACAATTCAAATGGAAAAGCAAAAGCATTTGCCAAATCTTTGTTACTGACGTGCTACATTGATGTTTTTCTGCTTTGATATAAAAATGTGAATTGCTTGTCATGGGCTAAGGTCGTAGTTAAAATCAGGAACACCAATCAGTAAAATAAAAATAAACCAAAAGAAAAATAATAACAGCCTTGAAAATTGCCACGCAAGGTATTGACAGGATGCTCTTCCAGCAGTGCTGGCACCAATGCCCACAGATGGACTCCATATGGAAAAATCTTGGAGGTTTCTTGGTTCTTTCCTTCTTTTTCTACAATTTGAATTCAAATCTACAGTAAAACCAAACCTTAAACTTAAAATTGCCATATACTTTGTATTTTTATGCTAAGAGATTTTATAAGGAGAAAACTAGCATTTAAAAAAAATTTTTTCTTAGTCTAGAAGATTGCATTTTTATTTCACTCATATTATGAACTGAATATTTAAAACAAACCTCCATGCTGAGTGTGTGGCAATATATTGATTCACTATATTTAAAAAAAGAAAAAGAACAAGAAACCATGAATACTTTCTAAAATGAATGGTGAACCTACAGAAGGAAACTCAAACTCATTTACAAAATGAGGCTGCAGGCAAAACCAAAAGATAGATGTGTGTATTTAAAGTAACTTGTGGACAGGGATCCCATTTAAATATTTGAAGGCTCCGGGCCTCCAGACACCTGTTCAAGTTGTGCCCATTCTCCCCAGGCAGCTGCCTCACTTGCTTCTGCCCTGAACGTGGTCCAGGGTGAATCCCTGATGAGCAAGTTCAGCTGGTGCCAAGTGACAGGTGTGGGTTGCTGATCATTGTCAATTGTGTGACATGATTCTTAAAGAGGGAAAGAAGAGAGCCATCTAACACTTGCTTCTGAAGTTCAGCCTTTTGAATGTTTGGCTCAAAATAAAAAAGCATATGTTAGTAATATTCATAGGTCAATATCAGGCTTAAAGAACAGTTTTTCTTAAGGAAACAAAATCATGGACAAAGAGGTGACATTGCTAGTGGGATTTGGGGTATTACATAAGATGCAGGAGTTCATGGGACATGCCCTTGTGTATATGGCTGACCCAGTGTTCCGGAGTTACCAGGAACTATAAGTGCCACAAGTCAGCCTCCAGGCTTCAGGCCCTGTGCTCAGATGAGAGCACTCTTCGTAAGTATGTGAAGCAAACAGTGAAGCTTCACAGACAGATGCTGCAAAAATGCTCTAATTCCAACCTAGGACCCAGTGAGGTCCCGTGTGGCTTTTCTGGGTGATAACACAGTATAGAGCAGGAATTAGCAAAATAATTCAGGTCTACCTTCTGAATCCAGCCTACTTTCTGTTATTTTATGCTCATGATTTATTTTTTATTTTTTTATTTTTGCATTTTGCAGGGTCCAAAATAATTTTAAAAGAAAAATATTTAATGACATTAAAATTGTTGAAAATTCAAATTGTAGTATCTATACATAAAGATTTATTGGAACACAGCATTCCTTTGTTTATATATTTTATATGGTTGCTTTTGTGGTCAATGATAGAGTAGTTGTGACAAAAAATCCACAGAACCTTAAAACATTTGTCCCTGATGTAGCTGGGGTAACAAAATATTACTAAGACATTTGGAGCCTCCTTAGCTTCAATAATATCCTTGGGGACATTAATACTTAATGTTGGTTGGTTGAGAGTATGACATGGGTTGAGGTGTTAAAACTACTTAATATAATGACAGTCAGTAGTATCATTTTTGTTCTCTATGGAATGAGAGAAAAGTAAATCCTGACAAAGTAAAGCAAGACAAAGGTTTTGCTGATGTTTCAAACTTCCTGACAGTGTGTTGTGGTTGAATCTCCAGTAGTAGTTTCACTACTTCCTCAATGGTTGGTAGCCTTTGATTTCATACCAGCTTTAGGAAAGAACTCTCATTAGTCTTGACCAACAGAGCACTCTTTCCAGAGAGTAAAGAAGAAGAGGACAATTTTAGTTGTCTTAATGACTGGATGGAGCCATTAACATTGAGAGGCAGCAATGTTATTATATTATTATTAGTGTTATTACTATTAATGTTATTACCATCATCATTATTGTACTGAGGAATTGAACCCAGAGCACTCTACCACTGAGATGCATCTCTAGCCGTCGTTAATTTTTACTGTGAGATAGGGTTTTGTTAAGTTGCAAGGCTGGCCTCAAACTTGTCCTTCTATGATCTAAGTCTCGCAAGAATAGAAAAATGTCACATCCAAAAAGCCAGTGGCTTTCCTGATGAGCATCAGCCAAGGGACTATGTCTCTTAATACGCGTCCAGGTATGTCGGGTGTTAGCCAAGCATCTCATCATCCAATTAGCACAGATTTTAGGTCATTTGTAGGGAATTTGGGGACTTGTATATTGATTCAGACTGAAATGGAACCAACCTGTATGGATCAGGTGATCCAATTTTAGGCCAGTAGTCAGAGAATCTCAGGACACCATGATTTGGAGCTGCATTAAATTTCTATGTTTGAATCAATTTACAATTTATAAAATATCCAATATACATTACTTTTCTTGGTGCTCCGAAGTACAAAGCTTTATCCTCAAGCCATAGTAGATTCAAAGATGAATCAGGAACATTGCCAGTCCTTCAGGTATTAATGAGCTCATGGAGAGGGAGAAATACAAAGTATGCAAGGCATTAAAATAGAATGTAACATAAAGTGAGGCGTGAGTGCTACATGATGATCTATCCATAGGAGAAGAGCTTTTGCCCCAGCTTAATCCTCACAACAGCTGGTGAAGTGCACAACACATGTTTTCATCTTGATTTTTTTGGACTAGGAAATTCAGAAAGGTCCAGTATGCCTGCACTAATGAGTAGTACTTTAATTATGTTCAACACTTCTGGCTCAAAAGCTCAATATTTTTCTATTTCTTTGTGAAACTTCTTAACAATAAGAACTTCACAGCAAAAGAATATTGTTTTTTAAGCACTTCATCAAGACTCTATGAAGAACCAAGCATAAGCTATCAAGAAATAAGATGAAAAAAATGGGTAAAATGATAGAGAACGATTGGGGTATGGAAAAACCAGAGGCCCCATTCCAGGTAGAGGGAAAATTACCACTTGGATCAGAATAGGCTGCTATAGTCAAAACTTTAAACTTTTAAAAAAGATTTAAAAGTCTAGTTTGTTGGGCTGGGGATGTGGTTCAAGCAGTAGTGCGCTCGCCTGGCATGCGCAGGGCGCTGGGTTCCATCCTCAGCACCACATACAAATAAAGATGTTGTGTCCACCGAGAACTAAAAATAAATATTAAAACTCTCTCTCTCTCTCTCTCTCTCTCTCTCTCTCTCTCTCTCTCTCTTAAAAAAATCTAGTTTGTAGAAGGAATCTCATGAAGTATTTTCATATTTCATCCAAGTCCTGTTAATTCATCTTCCAAGAAACATGTTGAGCATATGCACCATACTTTTTGTGTCTGATAATCTGTTGGGAGAAATTTTGATTGAGTCCATACCTTGTCTGTTGGGAGTAGTTTGTAATAAACATGAGCATGCAGGAGCTCTTTGATATGATGATTTTATTTCATTGGAGCATATACCCAGTAGAGAGTATATATACCACTGAGATGCATCTCCAGCCCTTGTTGATTTTTACTGTGAGACAGGGTTTTGTTAAGTTGCAAGGCCAGCCTCAAACTTGTGTTTCTATGACCTAAGTCTCCCAAGTAGTTGGGATTATAGGAGTATACCACTGGGCCAGCTAAAATATTATTTTTAAAAATACATAAACAAGAGTTCCACATTGAGCCCATGCACCCCTGTCTTCTTGCAATAGTCTTCTGAGTGTTCTTGAAGATACTGGTTGTGTTCCTTTCTTATACATCCTCCACATAGCATCCAGAGAAATTCAGTTGAAAAATAGAAGTCATAATCTTCCTTTCCACCCTCCAATCAAGACTCAATCATGGAAGCCCAGCCATTATATGTATTGTAGGAATGATTAGCATATTGGGGTCAGACCTTATATAAATGTGGGAAGAAGGAGGGATGTGAAGGAATTTAGAAGCTGACATAAAAAATAATAAATAACAACGACAAAACAGAGAGTCCCTGACACATGACTTAAATCTTTGTTGTTGGAAATCTAAATCCCAAAGTGTCTGTGTGTATCTATGTCCCAAAGTGTCTGTGTGTATTTATGTGCACATGTGCATATTAATATGGGCAGATATGTTGTATGATTATGTATATATACACACTTTATTCAATAAATACTTTTATTTTTAGATGAAGCACCAAGTTACATTATTTATCTCTCTCCAAGATATATAAATTTATTAAGATTGATAAATACATAGACATAGCTGCAGTTTTTGGTATCTTGGAATTTGTGCAAGAAATGTCAATGCTGAGGATCAAGCTACATTATTCTGCCTCTGGCTCATTGTAGAAGCAGCAGCCCCTGTCAAGCCCAGCTCACACAGCTCATCACCAGCAGAAAATATGCATTGAAAAATAAGTGACCAGATCACTTGTTATTTTCTGAAGGCATTATCATACATCTTTCTTTATTCTAAAACAAATATTCCAAACTAGAAAATTCATTCAAACAGTTAGCAAATCCAAGATATCCTAAGAGCCAAAGCACCAGGTCATGAATGTGCCTAAACTTTTCTATCTTTTGATTTTTTTAAACATGAAGTTCTCTTGTTCACTAACTAAATAGAGTCACCACCTACCTTCAAGTATTTGGGTTTTGGGGACATTTGGGCCTCATAATTTTTTGTTTGTTTGTTTGTTTCATTACCAGTGATTAAATCCAGGGGCACTTAACTACTGAGCCACATCCCCACCCTTTTTTATATTTTATTTAGAGACAGGGCTTCACTAAGTTGCAGAGGCTGGCTTTGAATTTGCAATTCTCCTGCCTCTGCCTCCCAAGCTGCTGAGATTCTAGGCAAACACTACCAAACCTGGCCCTCATGAGTTTTTTTTTTTTTTTGTAACTTTTATTTCCTAATGTTACCAGGGGCAAGACATTGCACCTACTCCTCTTGGGAGATGTTTAGGGCTACAGTACCATTCAAGAGTGAAGTCACCATGGGATAAACTACAAGACAGTCTGATTTGATGGACCCTCAAGCTGCTCACAGGGACTCTCAGAGGATTCCATTTGTCTACCTTGTCTCATAGTCCGTGATGCAAAGTGTGTGAACAATGGATACTTATTGCATAAATGACTGAATGGAGTAAATGAAAAAGAAACAGATACCTATGTGGATATATGGTTGCATAGAATCTGTAGCTTCACATTCTCGTGTGACTGAGCAATAATGAAATATGACAGCAAGATACTTTTCATCTTTAACTCAACACTGAACTGCTCCTGCAAGGAGCAGAGCTGAGCAGCTTAGTGCTGACCTTTGCAGAACACCAGGCCTGTGCAAGGCAGAGAGATGCATCTGCCATTCTGGTGCACAGATGGTACCTGTGGTGTCAGGCAGTTCTCTCTTCACATATCCTGATTCCATACTAGACAATTGATATAGATGCTGTACTCCTTTTTAATCAACATAGTCATTGTCAAGCTCAGTTGTCACCTCTTGTGCTTGTTGGCATGCTAGTCTGGGCACTGCACCTGAGATGATGTCCCAGTCTACCATTCTATCCACAGACTCATGTGTGAGACACACAATGAACTAACAGGTCAGGATGCAGTCAAAGTCATTTTTTCTTAATATGGATCCACAGAGAAATTTAAGAATGAAGAAAAGAATGATAACATAAGAACAGAGGTTGTCACCTCTCAGATTGGTGCGAACTAAATTAAGTCCTCATCTTATTCCTATCACCAGTATAAATAGAAAACATATCCAAGAGCCCTAATGTTTTTGGACATTAAATTTCATGCATGTCCAATTTTGAAACTGATTATAACTTATTTCAAAACAACACAGGAATTTCTCCACAACTAATAATTGAACTGTACGTTGTGAACTGCCAAGGGGAAACACAAAAGGAATGATAATCTTAGAGGTAATGTAATGGAGCGAAACCTGTTTACGCCTGCTGAGCTTTGTAACTGCTTCAGGTCTTTTTTTTTTTTTTTTTTTAAGACACATTTGAAATAAAGTCAACGCAAGAACATGCTAGAAAAATCTGTTTCCTGAGGTTACCCTCAGTATAAATAAAATATAATACAGGAGAACATGAGATTGGGATCTCATATCTTAATAGACTCTCTAAGACTGTCTGTCCAGGCTTGTCTTCATAAGGATTTCTGGGTGAGTTTAGTACAGCAGTATAAACATTTCCAATGTCTTCACCAGCTGTCGCTTCATTCTTCACGGATCTAAATGTGTGGATCATCATACTTCCAAGGTTTTCCTGGTATCCTCTTGCCTGAGGCACTGGGTTCTGCCATTTTTGTTCTCTGCCTCTTCATAACTTCTCCTATGTCCGTGTGGTTTTGAGTTTTATTCCTTAAATGGTGGTCACTCTTTACTTCTCTGCCAGGCTCTCACTTATTTAATTTTCCCCTCCTGCCCTCTTTTCCCTTTCTTCTTCCTTTCCTTTTTCTCTTCTCTCCTCATCACAGCTGTGTCTCAGGGTCTGTGTGATTGGCTACTTACTTTTTTCAATTCACCTTTTCCCTCACAGTAGTTCCTGTATCTGTCTGAACTGGATCCTTCCCCTCTGCTGTACTTTTGGCCTGGATGCTCCTCCCCATCATCCTCTTTCCCATCCAGGCCACCAAATATCACAACACCCTTTGCTCTGCCCAGCTCTGGGGGTAATGCTCACTTACACTAGGGTGTGACTGGTTTCTACTCATTTTGTAACATGTTGGCCTAGTATTCTATCTGAAGAACTGAGCTTACATATTATGTCTCCAAGGAGGCCAATTCTCAAGGCTATATCTATAGCCCTGCTACAAATTTTTAAGTTAAAAATTATATATGCCAGAAATAATTCCAAGTTGTCAATACAAGGCTGTTTAAAAATTATGCTTTTTTTTTTAATTTTTTATTGTGGGTTGTTCAAAACATTACAAATTTCTTGACATATCATATTCCACACTTTGATTCAAGTGGGTTATAAACTCCCACCTTCACCCCATACACAGATGGCAGAATCACATCAGTTACACATCCATTGATTTACATATTGCCATACTAGTGTCTGTTGTGCTCCGCTGCCTTTCCCATCCTCCACCTTCCCCCCTCCCCACCTCTCCCCTCCCCTCCCCTCCTCTCTCTCTACCCCCTCCACTGTATAACCCTGAGGGTCTCCTTCCATTACCATGCAATTTCCCTTCTCTCTCCCTTTCCCTCCCACCTCTCATCCCTGTTAAATGTTAATCTTCTTCTCCTGCTCTTCGTC
>NW_026000005.1:41958012-41980619 GCF_001458135.2 Marmota marmota marmota | reverse complement strand
TTTTTTTTTTTTTTTTGTACCAGGGATTGAACCCAAGGGTGCTTAACCATTGAGCTACTTTCCCCAGCCCTTTTCATTGTTCTTTTTCTTTCTTTTTTCTTTTTTTTTTTTTTGGTACTGGTGATTGAAACCAGGGGTGCTTAATCACTGAGCCATATCCTGAGCCTTTTTTTTTCAGCTTCAAGAATTTTTTTTTATTAGTTACACATGACAGTACAATGATCTTGACAATTCATACATTTGAATCAAATGGGGTATCTCTCTGAGTTACTTAGGGCCTTACTAAGTTGCTGAGGCTGGCTTTGAACTCCCAATCCTCCTGCCTCAGCCTCCTGAGCTGCCTGCTGGGATTACAGGTATGAGCCACCATGCTCGGAAGTATTGCTACCTTTCATAAGAACCTTTCATTCTATAATAATTACAATATTTATTTCTTTCTCAATACAAAAAAAAGCAATATTGAATTAAATTCAGGAAATAAACAAAGGGACTTAAATTTACATCCAGACCCCATATTAATAACATTTAGAGGTGAAGAAAGTTTTATTCTCACTCTTTTAGAAGTTGGTCATTATGACTTTCATCTTAGGGGTTAATGTGAAGCATGAACTTGTCTTTCATGCTTTAATAAAAAAAAATAGGGTCAAATAGGCCAATGTGAGAAAATACCCTAAATATATCTATAAGCAAACAAATTGTAGAATAATATTATACCATGAGCTGATTTGTTTAAAGTGAACCCACAAACCTTTAAAACTATTTATTTACATATATATGTACATATACAAACATATGCACATAGGTGTACATACACACATATATATGTATGGATATAAGTGTAAGTCAATATATAGCACAATTATAGAGGTCACACCTACATCCCAGGTGGAGCCCTGAGGGTGCAGTTGAAAGTCTTCTATATTCTTTCCCAGCCTCTGTATTGCATGGTGTTAGCCTCTAATCATGTGTTACTTCTATAATCAATGGAAAGCAGATCTCATGCCAGTGTATCTTGTCCCTATTCTTTTGTATATGGAACTTTTCTGACACAAAATTTTCCACTTTTGCTGCAGAAATAACTTTATCTTAATTGCAGAGGTACACAAAATGTGGTAATATTTTTGTTTTGCTATGACATAATATAACATGGGTGCTGTGGTATTTAGTAAATGTTTATATATAACTTAAAAGATTGATCAAATACACATATTAAAACTCTAATCTCTGTAAGCTGGGCCTACCATTCTTATAGGTGACCAGCAGCATGAAGGCCAATGCAATCTAGTAAAATCTGGGTAAGAAGTTTAATGTGATTCCTAGACACTCCCATTTACTTTCCAACACTATTATTGTAGGGTTGTTACTTATGACTAGAAATAGTGATGGTTTGGTGTATACTGACTCAAAATTGGGAAGATCAGTTCAGTTTTTAAAAAGGGAATTTAAATGTCAATAGCATTTTCAGTTTTACACTCATGAAAACTAATGCGGAAAATGAATTCACTTTATTTTTCTGAAGTGCCTCATAATCAATTTTGCTCTGGAGATGATGGTTGTGATTAGAAAGTCTGCTGAGGCATGTTGGATAAGACTCAGCTTTATATATCCAAGCTTTCAAATTCCTGGCTCTCTGTTAGACCCATTATCCTGTTTACTTATCATTAATTTTCCACTTTTTCAACATATCTAATATCCATTCTGAGAAAGAGAAAGGGCCAATTTCAGTGTATCATTCATGTTGATACCATCAACACTGTTCAGAAATTCCTGAGAAAACCAATCATCAACTACACTTATTTTTGTATTAGTGGTTTAATCCAGGAATGCTTAACCACTGAGCCTCATCCCATCCCATACCCATGTTTTATTATGATTTTTTAAAAATTTTGAAACAAGGATCTTGCAAATTTGCTTAGGGACTTGCTAAATTGTCATATTTATTGAATAAAACTCTTGAGAGTTATGCATTAGTCCATGGTTGTTATGGTTTGGAGGTGAGGTGTCCCCCAAAAGTTCACATGTGAGAGAATGCAAGAAGTTTCAGAGGAGAAACTATTGGATTGAAAGAGTTTTAACAGAATCAGTGATTTAATCCCCTAATAGGGATTAACTGACTGGTAATTGAAGTGGTAGGGTGTGGCTGCAGGAGGTGGGAATTTGGGTGTGGCTTTGGGTATATATTTGCATCTATATTTGTGGAGTCTCTCTGCTTCCTGATCACCATGATGTGAGTTGCTTCCCTCTGCCACACACTCCACCATGATGTTCAGCCTCACCTCAAGCCCCAAGGAATGAAGCCAGCCTTCTATGGACTAAGACCTCTGAAACAGCAAATCCTCAAATAAACTCTTCCTCCTCTACAGTTGTTCTGGTCAGATCCTTTACTCGCAGCAGTGAAAAAGCTAAAACAACGGTAGAACCAAAATTTGCATCAAGTTTATATGACTCCCAAGTCAACAAATATTAGGTAATATTTAATTATGTAAATATATTCTCTAAATTATTTCAAGCTTTAAATATTCAGTGAGGATTTACTATAATCAAGTTACTGTTCTAGAAGTCATCAATTTCTGCACCTTTGTGTACAATTCATGGTGTGGATAATGGTGGTGCTGTTGTTGACTGATATCACCATGCTCAAATTATGGTACTAGAGGTAACTTAGTTCATTTTAAGATCTCTTTGACCACTAGTTCTTTCACTTTACCAAAAAACATTAATTTACATTTGATCAAACAAATGTTAACCTGAGAACTAGAACAATTTTATGAATTGTAGGGAATACAAAGTTGGACATGATAGGATCATAAAAATGAGGTGGACTTGAGCAAGTGGAAAAATAATGGAGATATTTCTAGGCAAATATTCCTAACATTTTAAATTTTTTTAAAAAATTTTGTTTATTTATTTTTAGCTTTATTGATTTTATTTTTTTAAATATCTTAACTTTTAAAACAAAAATTTTAGTCATATTTTGGGACAATACATTTATTTATTTATTTATTTATTTATTTATCTACTTATCTATTTATTTGTTTGTTTATTTATTTTTATGTGGTGCTGAAGATTGAGCCAGTGCCTCACACATGCTAGGCAAGTGCTCTACCACTGAGCCACAATCCTAGCCCCTATTCCTGACCTTCAAATAATATATTCACATTTGGAAGATAAATAATAACTATGTTATTTTATTATAAGTAAATTTCTTGAATGCTTACTTAGTCAAACTTATGTTTTCTACATGTTATCTATTGTGCATTTTACAAGTGACCAATCAAGGGTGAGGAAGGGAAAGTAATTTATCCAAGGTCACACACCTAGTATATTTCAGGGGGCTTGAACCTAAACATGTCTAATTCCAAACTTCACCATCTGAAGCTTTTGCAATATCATTGATGATTAGGAACAAAAGAAGATTTTATAATCAAGAGCTTTCTCTCCCAGTTTGCAAAGGTGGCATTCAGGTGGCATTCCAGGTAATATAGTTCTAACCCAAATTTTAATGCACAGCTACTTCCTTCCTGGATACATGTTAAGAAAATACCGGAGAGCTCACCTTACAGATGTGCATGGACCAGCAGAAAGTTGTGTCCCTAGACCAGAGTGCTCAGAACCTAACAGGTCTGTCAAGGTACTATTCTGGTTTCCTGACATGATCTCAGCTGAGAGCAGCCTATTCCCCCAAGGAGCTGGTAACTGCATGGACAATGTTTTCCAGTGTCTCTGAGGACAATGGAGTGGGTGCACATCCGTGACAATATGATGTTGCTTTTTGGATGGCCTTCATGAAATTCACACTGGCGCTCTAAACTTGGGTAATATTTCTTTACTCTAGGTTTTCCTTAGATTTATTTTTTACACTTCTGATGGTTAATCACATATTTTTATCTCTGTTATTACTTGTTCACTTATCTCTTCCCTCCTGAATTCCCAGCTACTTAAAGGCAGAAACCAAATCTTAATCATGGTGGTTGTCCCTCAAGTACAACCTTACAGGTGAAAGGAAGTTCATTTCCAGGATGGTGTGTCAAATGAACCAGTTCATTAATTTGTTTTATAATCAAAGGCAAAAAGCTACAATCATAGTCAGTGTCTTCCTTTTCCTTAATATTGTTATAATTCTTCTCTACATTATAAGTATTATAATGTACAGTATATAATGGCATTAGTATATAATTGGGCCAAGTTCATTCTTGTGCATTTTTCTGATTACATGAATTGAGTATGATGTTGACAGTTGTTTCTATAATTTCTTTATGATTACTCTTGTTTTCTCAGTCTGTAACTTATATGTATGCTCATATTTATGGAAGTCTTCAGAACAGGAAAAGTTGAATGGTAAGCATGTGAATTTCCTTTTGAAAAACTGTCATCCCAACCATGCACAAACTGACATTTTCATGTGGTACACACATGACTAGGCTATCAGAAACAAGAGAAGCAGCTGCACTCATATCTCACCTTGCTTGAGTCCTTTGATCTTTTATTTGGATGGATGTAATGTTCCCAAGGGAATCAAAGAAAAATTCTTCTTCACAAGTACTCAGAACATCTGATGTGAATTTTCTTCTTTTAAACCAAATGAATAAAAGCAAAGGCAGAAAAAAACAGAATATCATGTATCCTATATATCGTGTGTGTATGTGTTTGTGTGTGTGTGTGTGTGTGTGTCTGCTTATGTGGTGAGATGTGTGGTGTAGGGGTGGTACCAGATGATATTTGAAACACTTGAGCAGAGGAGATATTAAATGCACTAAGACTAATAATATTTTTACCATCAAAATGATTAATTTTTATAATGGGTTTTGAAGAATATACATATATATTTTTACTAACTAGAGCTTTATACCTCCATTTATTATTATATTCTAGATTTAACATTCATTAATTTGAATAGATAATGGATGTACACAATTAAAGAAAAAATAAAGTGTATTGAAGGTTAAAATTCAGGATATTGTTACAACATAACTACCCTTATTTATTTTTCATCCTTGGGCAAAACCATTGCTATCAATTTTGAATTTGGATTTACAGAGATTTTTCCATGCTTACAAAATTGGTTTCAATCAGCAAAATACAGGCTCACTTACTCTATAATATGTGTTTCAAAATGCCCCATGATATTGATGTTACTGTATTTGTTTGCTTAGAGATTCTCTACCAGAATAAGTTTCAGAGCCTTTCCATTACTCTTTTATATCACTTTTCAGTGCTATTCGAAATGTGGTATAAAGATTTTGCCACTCTCTGACTGTTACAAATCTACATAGAAATTTAGTATCTGTAGTCCAGAATGTTAGTCATAAATCGAGAGTATTGAAATAATGAAGGAGGTATTCACTATGTGTTACAAAACCATGAGTCTACAACAGATTATGCAGAGACAACTCCACTGATTACAGCTCCACGTACACAGTACTTGGTTCAGATCCATGAACAACGGTTAACACAGTGTAGATATTTACTAAATAAATATCTGTTGAAAGAGTAAATAGGAGTCTGTGCCCTCACGTTTGTCAATCATAGCCTCCAAAAGCAGTTATTATGCTACCAAAATGTGAAATATGCCCAAATAAAAAGAGAGGTGGGAGATTTTCTTCCAATTGAAATGGAATCGCATGTATGTTATACTAGTGGGAACTCATAAACTCCAGGACATGATGCTCCTCAAGCACTTTTAAAATGTGACTAATGCATTATTTAAGCTTATAGACAGTGCTAGGACAACAGACTAGATCACGTGGCAGATCACATTCGCACAGATCAGAGGTCTCACAAAGGATCAGGCCTTGCAAATACAGGCAATCAAGGGTGCCTTGCAAGAAAGGTACAAATAATTAGCAGTTCAGAGGGGCCTGGATTTGGGACATGGAGGGACTCACTAGTTGTCCTTCCTTCTTGCATCAGATACATAGTGTCTGGTTAATGGTATCATCATCCTTCACTGTGAGGAGCATTTACTAAAACATCCATTTTAGACATGATTTTTTTCAGGAAGCCATACTTTGTAATATAAACACATGACTTGCATGTTTATTAAGTATAAACAATGCTTAGCCAGGGATACTCTATTAAGAACATTCCAAAGACATGAACTCTTACTAGAAAAATTATTGACCTATTTATTTAGACGCCTAGTTATCACACTGATGAAGCCATTGGCTGGGGCCATTTGCCTTTCTTTCCTTAAACAATGGTTCCCATTAAAAATAATGAACAGATTGTGGACTAGCTTTCTTGACTCCTTCCTGGGCACAGGGAAAGACTCATTGAGAATTATCTAACAAGTATTAAAAGTTTGCACAAGTGATTAGAATATCAAATAGATCTTGACAGTTGGGGAAAATGTATAATAAAAATCATAACCAGTAACTAGCTCTTTGCAAATTGGATGCATTGTGGTTCAGTTTTCAGGGCCCTTTGATAGTGTCCTTCATACTCACTGTGGCCTGGGCAGTTCACTTGCTTTGGAGTTAGAGCATGTGCCACATACAGGGGCTGGAAGATGCACATTGTTTTGTTCTCCCTTGAACCCCTGCCATGTGAAGAAGCTTTGGCTACCTTGCTAGAGGATGAGTGACCACATAAAGAAAATCCTCTTCATCTTAGCTAAGGCCATCCTACATCAGTAAGTCAACTCAAGGGTTGAGATAGAAAACCTGCTTGGCCAGTTTAAACACTCTCAAGAGCCAGAGAAAATGGAAGAGTCTGGGTAGCTTAAAACACCAGACATTTATTCTCTAGCAGTTCAGAGAGGCCTAAGTCCAAAGTCTTCTTGAGGGCTGGTTCCTTTGGGAGGGTCTGGAAAAAAAAAAAAAAAACTTGTTTTATTCCTCTTTGAGAGCATCTGGTTACTCCAGCAATCCTTGGATGCCTTGGTGTATAAATGCTTCCCTCTAATCTCTGTCCCCATTGTTACATGGCCATCTACTCTGTGTGTCTGTCTCCCCTTTTGGTGTGTCTTTCTGTGCCATCCCTCTTCTTTTTTAAGATAAATTATTTATTTATTCTAATTTGTTATACATAATGGCAGAATGCAATTCATTTCATATTACACATATAGAGCACAATTTTTCAAGTCATTGGTTGTACACAAAGTATTTTTACACCTTTGGTGTCTTCATACCTGTACTTAGGGTAATGATGTCTAACTCATTCCACTGTCTTTCCTACCCCCATCCTCCCCTTCCCCTCTCTCCCCTTTGGCCTGTCTAAAGTTCCTTCTTCCTCCCATGCTCCCCCCACTCCCATTGCCATTGTGAGTCAGCATCCTCATATCAAGGAAAACATTCAGACTTTGTTTTGGGGGGGGATTGGCTTACTTCACTTAGCATTATATTCTACAACTCCATCCATTTACCTGCAAATGCCATGATTTTATTTTTGTTTAATGCTGAGTAATATTCCATTGTGTATATATAACATATTCACTTAATCCAGTCATCCACTGAAGGACATCTGGGTTGGTTCCACAATTTAGCTATTGTGAATTGTGCTGCTATAAACATTGATGTGGCTGTGCCCCTGTAGTAAGCTGTTTTTAAATCCTTTGGGTATAAACCAAGGAGTTGGATAGCTGGGTCAAAAGGTGGTTCCATTCCCAGTTTTCCAAGGAATCACCATACTGCTTTCCATATTGGTTGCACCAATTTGCAGTCCCACCAGCAATGTGTGAATGTGCCTTTGCCCCCACATCCTTGCCAACACTTATTGTTGTTTGTATTCTTAATAGCAGCCATTCTGATTGGAGTGAGATTAAATCTTAGAGTAGTTTTGATTTGCATTTCTCTAATTGCTAGAGATGTTGAACACTTTTTTTACATTTTTGTTGATCAATTGTTTTTCATTTTCTGTGAAGTATCTGTTCAGTTCTTTGGACCATTTATTGATTGGGTTATTTGGGTTTTTTTGGTGTTAAGGTTTTGAGTGCTTTATATATCCTAAAGATTAGTGCTCTATCTGATGTGCTTTGGGCAAAGATTTGCTCCCATCTGTAGGCTCTCTATTCACCTCACTGATTATTTCTTTTGCTAAGAAGAAGCTTTTTAGTTTGAATCCATCCCATTTATTGATTCTTGGTTTTAATTCTTGCTCTATAGGAGTCTTATTAAGAAAGTTGGGGCCCAATTCAACAAGATGGTGATTTGGTCTACTTTTTCTTCCATTAGGTACAAGGTCTCTGGTTTAATTCTCAGGTCCTTGATTCACTTAGTGTTGAGTTGTATGCATGGTAAGTGATAGAAGTTTAATTTCAGTTTGTTACATGTGGATTTGCAGTTTCCCCAGCACCATTTGCAGAAGAGGTTATCTCTTCTCCAATATATGTTTTTGGTGCCTTTGTATAATATGAGATAACTGTAATTATGGAAGATCTGCCTTGTTCTTAGATTTTCAGAATTAATATTGTCAAAATGACCATACTACCAAAAGCACTAAATAGATTCAATACAATTCCAATCAAAATCCCAATGACATTCCTCATAGAAATAGAAAAAGCAGCCATGAAATTTATCTGGAAAAATAAGAGACACAGAATAGCCAAAGCAATCCTTAGCAAGAAAAGTGAAGCTGGTGGCATTACTATTCCAGACCTTAAACTATACAACAAGGCAATAGTAACAAAAACAGCAGGGTATTGGCACAAAAATAGACCTGCAGGCCAATGGTACAGAATAGAGGACACAGAGACAAATCCACATAATTATCGTTATCTCATATTAGCCACCCCTCTTCTTATAAACACACCAGATATTGGATTTAGAGCCCACCCTAAATCCAGAACGATTTCACCTCAAGATCCTTAATTACATCTTCAAAGAAAATATTTCCAAATAAGCTTGGGTTCAGAAGTTCTAGACATGTATTTGGGGAGACACTGTTCAATCAGTTAACTGTATTGGGGAATGCTGTGATTCAAAGGCATGATAATTAAGCCCATATAACTGAAGGTGAAGCATAAAACAGCCTGTGTACCAGAACCATCAGCAAAATCTCTATCTTCAACTTTTTCTTTTAAATGATTCTTTTACAGCATCACCCACAGAAACCTAGACATCTGTTGCTCTTTTTTAGTACCTAGTATTTTTCTCCTCAACATCCCTCTTTCATCTGTGGGCAGGGGAGCTGTTCTCATTACTCATCAAAGCCACTGGCAGATCCTTTTGAGCTCTTTCATCTCTTATAATACCAAGTTTGGAAATCATAGCATCAATCTATTCCAACCTGCAGCCCCACCAATGACAAACATCTGTCTTCTTCCAACTCTCCTTTCATTCCCTGAAGATTTCAGCTTCAGGTTCATGATGGTTCTGTAAATTGTCTCTCCTATCATGAGGTCTGGGGATCTTTACCTCCATCCTTCCTCTTGCCATTCAAGCTCCCCTCAGTGCCTTTTGTCCTCTCTTACTTCAGCTCATCATGGTCACTCTGCAGACTTGGTCATGACTTTCCTGCATCCCTATGGTTCCTTAAGTGCAGGCATCTCTTTCCCCAACCAGCATTTCTTTTTTCCATCTCGTTCGTTTAGTACCAAAATCCCAGAAAACCATTGACCACCTAGAATCTTTGATCCATTGATTTAACCCACTTTAATTAATTTTCTCTCCCCTAAATGCTCGTACCTCTTTCTTCCTGAGTTTGTCATCATACTTGAGTGCTGAAAAAGAACTCTAATCCATCTTGCCACATTGTCATTTTACTCCAGGTTATGGCAAAACAACAAACGTTGCCTACTCTGTGCCTCTAGCAACACAGCTGAACAAGGCTGGTGAACACATACACACTCTAGCTTGTCCCACACCGATTTTGTGGCCTGTACCTCCAGTGGGCCCGTGGTGACATCTGGCAAGTGAATCAAATTTATGGAGTTCATTCACTTCAGTCTCACAGCCATTTTGCTCCTTTACTTTCCTATTCAATCTCTTAATACATACATTGTCTTTCTTTCTACCTGCTGATCTGGCTTCTTATGTCACTGAGAGAGTTTTAACCAGAGCAAACTGTCACAAAAGTCTACCATAGCCACCCCCACCCACCTGAACACAAGTGATGTCTGTGTCTCCTCTGTCCTCTTGCTATAGATAAGGTCTCCCTGCTATAGTCTGTGACCCAACTAATTATTTGCATACTAAGTCCCATTTGCATATCGCCTAATGAAAATAACATCAATTGAGCAAGTTTTTTCCTTCTCTCTTGCATTATCAGCTCTGTCTTTTGTGTATTTCATATCATCATAAAAATAAGATGTTTATTGCCTCCCATATTAAAATAATACATACACTATCTCCAATTACTGTCCAATAATTTCAAAACTTTTAATTTAGTTTTAATTAATGCCTAACAATTATGAGGTACTTGATATTTCAGTGCATGTGTACATTGTAAAATGACCAACTCAGATTCCCTTTACAACAAACATTCCTTTGAACGCATTTTATACTTCCTGCTTCTAATTCCTTTCCTCTGTAAATCAGAATGCTGGCTCAACACCTCCATGGATAGGTTTGAAAGGCCTCTCCAACTTAATCCATCCAAAACTGATCTGAGTTATTGCCCAACTTAACCTATCTGGTCTTTCCTATTTCAGTAAATGGTAAATTCATCTTTGCACTTGCTTACATGCAAAAAGCAAACAACAACAACAACATAAAACAGCTAAGTTGGAGTGAACCTTCCTTATCCTAAGCTATGTTTTCAACTCATTAGCTAATGCTCTCAGTTCTTTCAAATATACCTAGAAATCAATGTCTTCTTATGACTTCCACCGTGGGTCCAAAACTATCATGTCGCAATTATTGAAATTTCCTCCTTTCTCCTGTCGACTTCTGCAGTCTCCTGTTTGGCAGCTGGTGGGATCCCCTCTCCAGCACAGTTCAGACCATGCCTCCGCTCTGCTGAAGACCCTCCAGGGACTGTCTTCCCACCTCAGAGAAAAAGATCAAGTCCTCAAAGATTGACAGACAGAAGCTGTTCTTTCCTTCCCCCTTAATTTTCTGCTCTCTCTTTTGTTTAAATTACTTGTCCTTTGCTTTGTCCATTCCTTTGGCCAAGGGTGGCATTTTCCTACTTATTCACATAATTGGAACTCATTTTCTTTATGTCTCAGCTCACAGGTTACCCACTCTGGTATGACTTTGGTTCCCACTACATGTAAAATTAAATTTCCTTGGCTTTTCTTTCACTTTGCTTTAAACATGATTTTTTTTTTAATTCTCTTCTGTGTCTTCTGGACAATAATATTCAAAGTTTGTTGTCTATTACTGGTCCTGGACAAGAGAAGTATAGAAGCAATTTATAAAATATTTTGTAGTATTTTGACAGAGTAGTTTTATGTCTGTTAAATCTAATAATCTTTTTTTAAAGGAGGCTTATAATTTGTATGTCTTTTTAAATTTCTTTTTTTAATTTTTTTTTGTTTTATTGGTTGTTCAAAACATTACAAAGCTCTTGATATATCATATTTCATACATTTGATTCAAGTGGGTTATGAACTCCCATTTTTACCACGTATACAGATTGCAGAATCACATCGGTTACACATCCACGTTTTTACATATTGCCATACTAGTGACAAATGATTCTCTCTTTTATTGCCTTTTTAAAAAGTATTTCTTGACAACAAATTTGAAATTTTAAAAACAAAAGAAAACTGATATTTCTGCTTAGATAGTTTCACAATTACTGCTCTGGAACATTGGCTGATGGAATCAATATTTTGGATGCACATGAGATTTGTAAGGCAATTAAAAAAATGAAAAAAAATAAAATGTTAAAAAATAAATTTTAAAACAGTCTTTTTTTGAAATTTTTATGTCATTATTAATAGGCTGATATAATACAGTACCCAATAAATGTTGGATATTAAAAAATGTCAGTTTGTAGAAATTAACCACTGGATATAATTTCACATTTATACCAAGTATAATACTAATAAAAACATTGCTTTAATCTGCAGTTTCACATTCTGTTTAAAGATAAAAATAGTCATAACCTTAGTTTTTAAAACCCACAGATTTTTCATTTACTAACATTTCTTACAAATGTTGACTGATTTTTGTTTTATTAGAAACAAATTTTCTTGAAAGTTAGTATTTGTATGAGATAATATATTGTGGTAATGTTATGTAACCAACATTTTTTTTTGTATCAGTAGTGAACCCAAGGGCACTTAACCATTGAGACACATCTGCGACCCCTTTTCTTTTTTATTTTGAGACAGGATTTCAATAAGTTGCTGAGGGCCTGGCTAACTCGCTGAAGCTGTCTTTGAACTTTCAATTTTCCTGCCTCATGCCCCTAAACTGCTGGGATTCCAGGCATGTGCCACCACGGCTGGCATGTATCCTATTTTTTGACATCTTTCTAATATTTGGTAATATCTTATATGCTTGACAACTGTGTATTATTTGTTAAATGGATTGTCTGTGTATAGTGATTCCTTAGCTTCCTAAAGATTGGTTGATGGAATGAATGGATAGCCAAACATTATCTGTCACAGATTGTTAATGAACTTTATATTAATGTAATGGACAAATCACCTTTTATACCTGTAGAAGGTCAACCCACATCTAGGACTTACTTTCTTAAATATTTTTGTTATTACAATCTAATGTTCTATTAGGTATTTTTATACAAGTGTGATAATATTTCATACAGATGATCAGTTTCAAAATCTCACCCAAAACTAAAATTCTCTTTCTACCAGTGATTTAGGGAAAACTTGTGTGCTAATCTGAAAATGTGACTAACCAATGGCATATTTTTGATGGAGTTCTAAAGGACTGAGTCCATGACAATATGATAAAACATTATTAGAAATGTTGTAAGAAGGGATTCAGTCTCTACTTGGTATAGATAATAATTGCTCTATTAATCACCACTTCTCTTTGGCCATAATAATTTTCATGAATTCAAAGTTCACAAATGCAAGTAACCTTTAGTAATCAAAGGCTTGGTTCATTAACAATGAGATTTACAACAAATCTACAAAGACACAAAGGCTACAATTTTAAGCCCTGTGTACGTTTGTTACCCAACCTTATAAATATGAAGTATTTTTTACTAATAAATAAATATTGAAGATCAGTAAAATTATATTTTACTAAGAAAATATTACCAAATGTTGATGTGTTATATTTTTCATCTTTGTGCTAATATGATCCCCCAAAATATGAATCTCTAAAATACAAATAGGCACTTGATCATTTTTATGAATGGTTATAAGATTTGCCTAATGTATCAAGGAGTTAAAATCTTATAATGTTTCTGTACTCTAATAATATATAAGAAAAAATAAAATAAATGTAAAATTTTTTCAAATTTCTCTCAACATTAGTAATACTAGCTCACAAGTATGAGGAGTTTATATAGAAAGAATCTGTACTCAATGGATACACCAAGGCAGAGTGTTTTGGACCGAATTGTTTTGCCCCTCTCCAAATTCTTACACTGAAGCCCTAAACTCGAGTGTGATTGTACTTGTAGACAGGATATTTCAAGAAAAATAAGCCTCTGGAACTATGAGAAAAAAACATTAATATTGTTTAAGGCTGTGGTCTGCCATGTTTTTTGTGGTAGCCTAGGCAGACCAACACAGTCAGGAATTTCATTAAGGCTGGCATATTGTAAGACTTAGAAAGGCAAGTGGGAACATCTCTCCCATCTCTAAAATGATGGTCTTCCATTTTTCTTTCTCTCCACACTCCTCACCTCCTGCCCACTAAGGATTGAATCCAGGGACACTCTGCCACTGAGCTACATCCCCAATCTTTTTATTTTTTTATTTTTTTGAGACAGGAGTTACTAAGTTACCTAGGCTGGTCTTAAACTTAGGATCCTCCTGCATCAGCCACCCTAGGAACTGGGATTATAGGTGTGCATCCCATGCCTGGTCATTATTTTTTATATTAGGAAATGGTATCCTCACCCACTCAGATGCCAAACCAGAAGCCTATAATTTATTTTTATCTCCTTAATTTTCCTCACTCAGACAATGAAATCTAGCAGCAAATCTTCTATTCTTTCTCTTAAACTACTTTTGGGTATTTTTACTCCTCTCCATTCTTATCACCAGCCATCCCTAGAGGCCTCTGTCTGGGTCACGATTTTCACATCAATTCCCTCCTAGTCATTTTACACTCGGCCTTCCAAAGACCCTACCAAATCAAAGTGTGGTCATGCCTTTCTTCTGTTCGCAACATTTTTAGGATAGAATCTAGATTTTAATTTGGCCCGTATTGATCCAGTCCTTACCTCTCTTAAGTCACCATTTATTATCCTTACCATACCTTGTTTATTCCACCTGCCCTGAGATCTCCATTCTCTGAAGACTCTACAATCCCACGACCCTTTAGGTCAATGTTTTGTCTGCCTTGTGAAGTTCTCCCACACTGCTTCCCTTTTAAGTCTCAACAATATGTGTCTTCTGCAGGAGGCCTGCTGCCCTGCTCCTATTCTTTTACCCAGGTTTCTAGGGATTAATGATGAAGCTCCTTCTAATTTTTCTTCTTTAGCTTTTATCTCATGCTAATATAATTACTTTTTAAAGTCTGCATTCCCTACTTCACTATAAATTCTATAAGGATGAGTAACTACTCTGCATGTTCACTCCTTTATTACTGCTTTGGAGTAAATTGCATAGTATAATAAATATTAACTAAGTAAATGTACATGACTTCAAAAAGAAAAAAAAAAGCAAATTTCCTCTCAGAAGCACATAGTAAATGAGCTCTATCTGTGTAATTGTACTAAAAAGAAAATATCAGTTTACTTAAACTTTGAGAGATGCATATTTTTGTCTCTCAATTCTCATGACCTGATGGCTACTGCCTAAGTTTTAGTTTTAAAGTGTGACCACGTGGACTCCTAATTTTGCATATGAGCAATCTGGTCCACAGCTTCATGCTCACTCATTATGTGACCCTGTCACGACTTTTCCTACATTCACCAAAAATGTGATGTTGCCAACCTTCCCTCCACTCATAGTCTTCTGCTTTCAACAATTTAAGTCAGTCCTATCTTGGAAGTAAAGAGACTCCTAATTTCCAAATCTCATGGACATTTCTCAAGAACATTTTAAGGAACTATTTATCATTATTATATTTTCTCCTCTTTCTTTCTTTTCCTCTCTTCATTCATTTTCTGTCTATTTCCTCTGTCTTTTACACTTGAAAGATTATTCTTTATCTCTTAAGATGAAAAGTTCTCTGAGGCCTGATTTTTGTGGACTCTAATTTATCACTCTTTTCATCAGAAATTTAACTAATTGAAGATCAAGACACAGGGAACTGGAGAGCACCCCTTCTCACCAGATACACAAAGTTCAAAAACTCAAAACTATAAAGATTTTAGCCTTATGAATGAGGGTGAAGGTGGCGTTGATTTTGGATTAAACTGAGGTTTTTTCTACCACGTCCTTAATTCCAGACTGTGGGATACTGAGATCTCAAATGCCCTTATTGCTTCATAATGATTATAGTCTGATCTGTTTGTGCAGCCTAGCTGCAGGCAGAGAGTAACTTCATAGCATGGCCACTCTGCCTGCAGAGTGGCTCTTTCATGGCTCTTCCAACCTGGCTTGAGTGGACAGTTCAGAGAGAAGAATAGACGTCCATCAGGTCTAGCCTTGAAGGCAGTTATGAATAGGCCCATCTGCTTTCTCTGGGTAAAGGTGAATTGTTTTATCCAGAATTTCTGAGAAAGTTGAAATAGTGATAGACTATTTCTCTTATAGGCTGACTGGAATAAGATAAGAATGGGGGAAGAATTCCCTCACACCTAAGGAAGAAACAAGGTCACATATAGATCTTAGATAAGGGGCCAGGTTCACACTGTAATCCCAGCAACTCAAGAGGCTGAGGCAGGAGGATGACAAGTTCAAGGCCAGCCTCAGCAACTTAGTGAGACCCTGTCTCAAAAGAAAAGGCAAAAAAAAAGGGGGGGGGGGCTGGGGATAAAGCTCAATGAGGGAGTCTCCCTGAGTATACTCTCCAGTACCAAAAGGAAGGAGGAGGAGGAGAAAAAGGAGAGTTAATCTTAAGTGAATGCTCAGGACATGAAAAGGTGGCTGAAGTCACCACCTGGAAAAATCCAGCATTTAAGAAGGGCTGGGGTGAGAAAGACAAGTTTGGTGAAAAAGAGAATTGAAAATATTGGTCATGCCAATTTTATCCATCTCCTGAACTTCTAGCAAACATTCCAGTTCTAAAGAAGATTGGCATTGAAAAGTATTACTACTTCAATTTAGATCAAACAATGCTTTCCGAATGCATGAAGAGACGTTTTCAGAGACAGTGTGGGAGGGAAACTGATGCTCTTTTAAGCCCAGTACACACTGTTATGAAATAAGGAAAACAGCTGTTAGTCACTCAGGTACCCCTGCTGCCTCAGGAATTTTCACACCCACCACTGATAATGTCAACCTCAATTTTGAGTCTGTAATCATATTTGCAGAGTTGCTATTTGAACTTCTTTGGCTTTCTGTTAGCACTGCTTCAGAAGAATAATTACTATGTGCCTGAATAAACACAGAGATATTAATGAATCATTAAATAGTATGCTGTAAAAATAATGGAACAAAGATTTTATTTTATTTTTTAAGCAGGCTGAATTATGTAAGCAAGCCAACATTTTAGTGTGGATAGAACCCCAAATAATCTCACTTTGTTGAAAGGTCCTTTACCAGATTCCAAATGTAGAATGCAAAGGTTGTTGGGTTTCTACATTGGTTAGGTATGCTTGTGGCTGCTATAACTGTGGCTCCAATAACAATGGCACAAGCAAGATAGTTTCTTTCCTAGGCAACTACTCTGCTACAACTGTGGAACTTACTTATCTAATCACTCCTGTGACAGAGAACGGACTGTCCTTCTATTACTCTGCAGTTTTCCGGTATTTGAAGTCCTCACAGTTAAAGTAATCCATAAACACCAGTCAGGATGAGGGGGAATTGTAAATGGAGACCATGTACCCTTTAAAAGGTGTGAATTCTTTCTGCTCATCCCCATGCAAGAGTTGACTAACACAGACACACCAGTCCACAAGAAAGGATGTCGAGGGTACTCTTGTCTGAACAGTTACAGCACAGAAAAAAAAAGTATATATCTAAGGGTTAAATTATTATGAGAAAGAAGCAGAGAAGGGACAGTGGAAGACAAGTAGCAGAGGTCAAATTTGCTTTAAGAAATGAAGGAACCAGCTGCTCTAGGGGAAATTTTCACAATCAAAATATCAACTTAAGAAGAAAGATGGTTTATACTTGACTACATAAAATTATAAAACTGCAAAACAAATAAGTTAGCAAATTATGTATGCAGAAGAATATATATACATACATATACTTGTATATATCTAGAGAGAGAGTTGATGCTAATAAAATTTAATATTTGTATTTATCACCCAACAAGATCATGTGAATTGGGAGAGAAAAGGTACACATAACAACATAACACTACAAACCAAATACAAATGACGGGTAAAATGTATGAAATCAACTAATAAAGAATGTAAGTGTAAGAAATAACATATTGCTTTACATTAATTATATTGAAAAAGTAAATAAAACTTCAGTAAATATTTTGAGAAAAATACAAGAAAAGAGGCTCATTCATTTACTATTGAGGGAAAGAGAAATTATACCAAGTTTTTGGATCTCAATCTGAGAACACCTAGGCATTTTTAAAAAGTGTATTCCTTTTGATCCCATACCTCGGAACCAATTACATAGATGCAAAGAGCCAATGGCAAGGCCACAGCAGTCAGGAATCTTAGAGAAGCTTGATTGACAAGAAAATCCAAACAAAGGCTATCCATCAGTGATGGACAGGTGAACCAACTGAGTAGCCATACCGCAGGACACTGTAGGGACATTAAAAAGCTATGGGGGCTGTGGTGATTGCCTTTGCAGCATCTCCATAGGTATTAGTTTGTGTGTATGTATGTCTTATAAACAACATTAATTGGCTAAATTGTGTCCCCCAGAGATACGTGTTGAAGTCCTAATCCTTGGTTCACATGGATGTGGCATTATTTCAAAATAGGGCCTTTGCAGATGTGATGAATGTAACATGAGTTCCTATGGATTAGGGAGGTCCTCTATCCAACATTGCTGGCATTCTCACAGGAGTAAGAGACCAACAGATGGGGAAGTCAGAGTGATATATCTGCTGGCCAAGGAACATTAAGGATTCCTGGAAGTCATCAGAAGCTAATAGAATGGTGTGGAATAATCCCAGGCTTGGGATTTCTTGCCTCCAGAACACTGAGAGAGTAATTTTCTGTTATTTTAAACGCTGAGCCAAAGGAAACCAACACATCACGTATGAAAATGGTAGACAGCATGCAGGGGAAGAACAGAAGAAATATGGCAAACTTTGTAATTAATGATAATTTTAGAAAATAAAAAACAAGTCATATTATACAAATACATTATAGATATAAGCATATGTGTGTACATACATAGATATATTATTTTTTAAATCAGTAACTTAAAAATACACAAGAATTTCCTCTTAAGACATTGATTTTGTTTGTTGTTAACTGGTAATACAAACATGACATTAGCCTGACTTTATTTATTTATTTATTATTTATACTAAGCAAGTGCTTAACCAGTTAGCTACATCCTACCCCTCTGCTCAACCTTCACATATTATAGTATATTCTTCTAACTTTGGTTCTTAGAAGTAAATCTAAATAAATGAGAGTACAAAATTGTTATAAAAACTGCATAGTAATACATTTTATTTTCAGAAGGCTCAAATAAATATGAACCAATAATAATCTAGTTGTTCAAAAATTGAACAGCTGTACACATCCTGTATAAGTGCTATTTTAAACACAAAATAAATGAAGAAGTAAAAGATATAAATAAAATGAATATGCCAAAAACAATAAGAAAGACTTTCACTTACAAAGTGATAAATGTGCTACTATTTTGAAGATTTTAGAAAATGGTAGTATTTTGAGGTTTCTATTTAATTTTCATAACTTCCCTTTAATAAGAAGGAGTAAGCTTTCCTTGTATGATATGACTTTTTAATTACTGGCCCAGTGAATCTTCAAAGACCAGACTTGCTGCTCAGCATCAACATGTAGTGTGTGGCACGGTGGGAGGGTGGAGTGGAGAGTTGGGGTGGTGACCAGCCATCCCTGAAGACACTTCACCAGAATATAGAAGTGGAAAGAAACACTACAAAATTGCAAAATTTCGATATAGGACGACAGCATGTGTGGAGCACCTCTATTGTCATAGAAAGCTATCAACATGACTGAGCCACTGGTGTTACTATTTATGGTCACTTTATCAGCCAAATTGTTAAGAGGACAGCACATGAATTTCACCAGATTTTATGATGAACATCTTTCACTGCAAGAAGAAGTCGATTCTCAGTCCAGCAGGAAAGATTTGTGTCAGCTCCACATTGAACTCCTTAAATATGGGATACATTAGCAGAGAGAAGTGATAACCTTTAAAAGTAAAAGACTCAGCTGATCTGACAGCTGTAGCACGATGCAGGGTGATCAAGATGCCTCCACAGTAAAGTAAAAAATTTTTAATGGAAGCACAATAATTGATCAAAGAGACACGCAGGCCTCCTGGGTCCACAGTGAGGCTATTCCAAGTCCTTAAATCTGCCACAAAACTCTAATGGACACCCAGGGGGACACTTCTAACAATTTATTGTGCTTTAAGTGAATTCCAGTACTTTAAATTACCAGAGAGAAGTTAGTCACTTTGTACATTGGCCCGCATTTTATGTTTTTGATTATTGTATAGATTAAATTCAAGTTTTCATCATTAATAAGTTCACAATAAGCAGCAAACAGCTAACATATGTCATTGAATAGCTTCACCTTTAAGCAATGCTCATTTGCTGGAAGTGTCTGAGTTTTATCATCGATGTACATTTAGAGTGTAAATTCTTAAAAATCTCTCTCATTGCCTTTAAGCAGGTTCACTCAATCCATACTTTAAGTTTGCATAAAATTCACCACTTTTCTTTTTGAAAAATGATATACACTTTATGCAATAGCAAGGCTAAGACACACTATTAGCCAGCCACAGGTTTATGCTAACCTACTAGTATCTGAAAAAAAAAAAAAATCTGATAATTGTGAACAATCTCTTCTAAGTTACTCTGTTTTCTTAGGCAACAGCAAACAACTTTGGAAAAAGCAAACTTACTGCCTTACATAATTTATACAATAGAATTTCTCATTTTAAGAAATTCCTATCACCCCCAAAGGTTCCCTCACACCTAATAGAAATCAATATGCTGCCCTCATATTTAGTCCCTGGAAAACACTGATATGTTTTCTGTCAGTAAGATGCAGTCATTTATTGTTTTAGTCAGCTTTTTCACTGCTGTGTCTAAAAGACCTGGCCAGAACAATTGTGAGGAGGAAAAGTTTGTTTGGGGGATCACAGTTTCAGAGGTCTCAGTCCATTGACAGATGGGTCCATTCCTAGGGGTTTAAGGTGATCCTATATATCATGGCAGACAGTGTGGTGGAGAGAAGCAGCTCACATGATGATTAGGGAGGAGAGAGACTCCACTCTCCAGATACAAAATATTTACCCCAAAGCTGCACCCGCAAGGATCCACCTCCTTCTGCCACACCCTACCCATCTTCAGGTAGCCCTCACTTAATCCCACCAGGGAATCAATTTACTGATTGGGTTAAGGCTCTCATCACCCAATCTTTTCTCCTCTAAACCTTGCATTGTGTCACATATGAACTGTTGGGGGACACCTCACATCCAAACAATAACACTTACGTAACTTGAGGTAAATGAAATTACATATACAGGTTAGATTTTAAAATCCTTTTTGTCTGACTTCTTTGTCATAGTACAAAATCAGATCTCACATTGCTGTACCAATGTGAGCAACTCTGCCTTTCAGTGCAGTTCATAGACTATTTACATTGGTCGTGATTACCAGTGTGGTTTTTATCTTTACTATTTGTTTCTTACAGTATATCTTATTTTTTTTTTTACCTCTGTCCATTTAGCCTTTTGTGTGAACTAAAAACAATTTATGATTTTATCTGTTTTAACTTTATCAACAGTATCTTTTTATTTCATTTTTCTGTAGTTTCTCTGGGTTCATAATGTACATCATTTACTTATTATACTTGATACCTAGATAGTATAATGCCACTTAATGAGTAATATAATGCCTTACAACACTATATTTGCATTTCTTCCTCACTTTCAACCTCTGTTGTATAACCTACAAACCACTATCTATTTGCTTTTCAAGAGATGAAAAAAATATAAAGCAAACTCTGCTATATTCATATACATATTAATCATTAGGTTTTAATGTATATATTTAAGGCTGCAAATTTTTATGCTTTTGTAGACTCAAAAAGTTAAAGAATCATTTTAACACTTTTAATATTTAAAGTATTAGAACAGGAAAAAACAGAAAAATCTGAGAAAAAATTAACAGCAGTATTAATATTGATGATTTTTAATTAAAAAATTAAAAATAGTTTTATCATTTATTTAGGGGCTCTATATTGTATTAGAGAGCATCTAATTTATATCTGATTAATGACTGTGGTATAACTTTTTTTTAATTTTTAGAAACACAATTATGCATTTGTAATATCCCATTTAACAGATGAGAAAACAGTTATATAATTTACATAATTAATTTAAATACCTAAAATATAATAGATCATGGTCAAGAAGATACATCCCTCTGAGTACAGATTTTGTTGATATTTGCAACTTGGACCGTTTAAATAATGTGCCCATGATTACAAACTTGTTGTTTACACCCATTAAATTGTACTAACATCTGATCAGCTTTAAAAACATCTGATCATCTACCTACAATGGCAGATAATTAATAAACTTATGTACTTTGGCTCTAGCTGCTTTTCTATTACAACCTCAGACGAAAGTATTTCAATAAATTCTTTTAATTTGATGTTAGCTAGAAGCAACTATAATTTTCATTTCACCCTAAATATCCTTGGAAGCATATTAAAAACTAATTATAAAAAATCAAGTACCATGAAAGAAATTAAAATGAACATCAAAGTAAATGTGAATTTGAAAAGATCAAAGGGATCTTTCAGCACTTCAAATGTATCTTAATAACCAAAGTAATTCTTTCCTTATTTTGGGGTGCAACTATTTTCACTAGGTAGTATTATAAAATGTTTTAAAAAATCTATCAATTTAAATATTGCTAATTGTTTTAAAATAGTAAAAAATTTCTCTCAAAATTAATTGACAAGACACGACTATACCATATGCATAAGAAACTCGCTTTAATGATAAAGATGCTGAAAGGTTAAAAGTAAAGAAATGGAGAAAAATATATTGTGATAAAACTAATGAAAAGTAAGTGGAAAAGTTATGTTAACTTAGACATAGGAGACTTCTGAAAAAAGAAGATTATCAGGGATAGAGACAATGTAGCATATACAATCTTAAACATGTATTATATACCTCAAAAGGGTACATTCTATTTTCACATGAGGCAAAAACTGTCAGACAATAGCATAATAGCAAAAGCCAAAAATATTAGAAGAAAGGAAAACTAGAAATAAATATCTCCTAGGCACTGAAATGTGAAATCCTAAAA
>NW_026000005.1:41800774-41957986 GCF_001458135.2 Marmota marmota marmota | reverse complement strand
ATATATATATATATATATATATATATATATATATATATTAAAAGCATTATAATACACACAAATGGGATTATTTCTAAGTATGCAAGTCTGGTTCAATATTCAAAAATATATGAATATAATCTATCTCATCAACATGCTAAAGGAGAAACATTATCTGATCACATTAGTCCACAAAATAATTTGACAAAATTCACTATTCATTCATGACAAACAAATACAAAAACAAAACAAAAAAACACTTTTAGTAAACTAGGAATTGAGGGGAATTTTCTTAAATGGTAAAGAATATCTGTTAAAAGAATATGGACACTCTATTCTTCTCCCACTCTATTCTAGCCCCCACTCCCACCCCATTACTGAGACTTAGCATCTGCATATCAGAGAAAACATTTGGTCTTTGGTTTTTTGGGGATTGGCTTATTTTGCTTAGCATGATATTCTCCAGCTCCATCCATTTACAGGCAAGTGTCATAATTTCATTCTTCTTTAAGCCTAAATAATATTCCATGTGGAAAATCCCAAAGAAGCAATAATAATAACAAAATTCTTGGAATTAAGTGATTATACTCAGGTCACAGGAGACAAGGTTAATATACAAAAGTCTAGTGAACAATTGGAATACGAAAATTAAAACAATATCATTGCATCAGGATCAAAGACAATGTAGTAATGATATATGCATTAACAAATATGAACAAGATATATACAAGGGGAAAACTGTAGAACTTTGATCAATGAAATCAAAGAATTAAATAAGTGGAGATGCATTCCATGAACTTGGGTAGGAACTCTAATGTTTTCAGGCTGTCAGTTTTTCACAACATGATCTCTAAATTCAATTCCATCCAATCAAAATCCTAGCAAGCTACTTGGTAGATATCAACAACCTTATTCTAAAGGTTACATGAAAAAGCAAAATACCTAGAAGACCCAAAATTATAATGAAAGAGAACAAATTCAGGGGACTGATGTCATCTAACCTTAAGAATTACAAAATTGCTACAGTAATCAAGGTAGCTTGGAATTAGAAAATTATAAGACACTATATCAATGGAATAGAATAGAGAAAGGAGTAGATCCATTCAGATACAGTCATATGATCTTTTGAAAAAGGATCAAAAGCAATTTATCAAAGAAAGGATAGTCTTTGGGACAAATGGCACCCCTGTAACTAGAGAATCACATGCAAACTAATGTATCTAACCATGGATCTTACACCTTCCACAGATATTAACTTGCGATGGGTATAAGCCTAAATGTAAAATGCAGGTAGAGTGAGCAGGGAGTCATCAATGGTATAGATGCTCTGAACAACACTGTCACATTGATCTAAGTGACATTTACAGAATACCCATTCCATTAATAGTGCAGTACACATTATCCCCAGATAGAACAAACTTTTATTAATAGTTCATATTCTTGTCTATTAGCCTACTTTAAAAATTTAAAATGACAGAAGTATAATGCAAAGTATATTCTCAGACCACAGTGAAGGAAAAATCAATGGAGATTTTCTCAGGTAGACAAATCTCTTATAGAACTGGGGACAGAACCTTGTCCTTTTGGGTGAGCACTCCACCACTGAACTATATCCCCAGACCTCAAGTAGACCAATTGATAGAGTAGCTTTTTCTGTTGACACTGATGCTAGTTAATGTTTGTGCTTCTCTTTTTACTGGGCATTCCAGCATCTACTAATCTCCATGTTAGGAGAGTTCAAGGACAACAAGAGCAGAAGGGAAAATGAAGGGGTTCTAGAGCTACTGTAATGAACAGAGGGAAAATCAAGATTTAATAGAACATCTAAATAAAAACATTCAATACTCAGACTGTAAAATTGTATGTTTTCATGGGGTGCCTATAATTTATCTAAAGCCTGTATTGATTCAATTTACAGTTTCATTTAATTTTTATTTGAAATGATTTGGGGGAAATTTTTAATTGATATAGAAAACAACAAGTTGACATTTATTCTTCATTTTACAAAAGTGAAAAAGTTCTTTTAATTAATGGACCTTAGATAAATATGAAAAAGATTTAGATTTTTAAAATTTCCTTATATTTATATTTTCTGAAACACATGAAATTGTAAAAAAATAAAAAGAACTCATACCTGTAATTGTTAACATGATAAGTATTAATACTGATTCCTTCATCTATAAGAATTATTTCTACTGTTTTCTATGTTATATTATTTGGGCCATAGTAATTTTTATGGTCCAGACCAAAGTTTGAGATCATATACATGTCCATGTGTGTACCTTAGTTTCAACCATTATTCACAGAAAGAGAGCAATCATACCCAAAGCTGAATATTTGCATATTGTAGAGTTTATGTAGTATATTTTGTCTCAAAGTGCTAGCCTTTTATACACTAATAATGAAATATATGCCTCAGAATAGCTACGTAAAACTAATCATGGTAAACTGTTTGTACTGGGACACTTTTTTAAAAAATTTAAAAAACTCATTTTATATTTCTGGAAAACAGACAAGGAAGTGATAAATACAGAAAAATGATTTGTGTGTGTGTGTATGTGAGTGTGTGTGTGTGTGTGTGTGTGTGTGTGTATAAGAGAGAGAAAGAGAGAGAGAGAGAGAGAGATTCAAATTATATTTTTATACTAGTTTTTAAATGAAGATAAAATCCTTTACAGTAATCACTAACAATGGGAAGAGGCATTTTAATGATTTTAGTGGGTATGCTTAAGAAATAGTGATGGCAACCATTGGTCTCATTTCAATAAGTACCGCGATTCAGATTTACTGCAAGGAAATCTTCTATTGGGAGTATTGAGTAAAACAGGCTCCAGGTATTAGATATTGTACACTGCTTTGTTTTTAGATCATAATGGATGAATTGTAAATGTTAAGTTGAAGAATCAAAACTTCTTCCTAGTGCATGGAATGTATTTTTTTTCTTTTTTTTTTTTTTTGGTTCTCATTATTTCAAAAAATTAATAATACAGGTTTGGTCATCCTAAATAGAGTAGGAATGGTAGGTGGTGAGTTTCTGGTGTAGTACTTATTCTTACTTGGAAGGCAGGGAAAAGGGAAAGGAAAAGGATGAGAGGAGAGAGGGCGGATGGGAGAGAAAGAGACACAGGAAGAACATTTTATATGACACAGAATGTTAATCTTTTGAAAGCCCTCAAAGATACCCAAGAGCAAGAAACCCTTTGATTTCTCCAAGAGTAAGAATCCAGAGTCCTGGGATTGCAGACCGGGCAAGTTGTGCCCATGCCAAAATGACTCCACCTCTCTCAATTAAGGTGAGCTTTGGGATAGTCCACGCCCACCACCAAGAGTAGATAAACAGATTCATAAGATCACTTTCCCATTTGATTTTTTAATATGATTTTAACTTGAAAACGCCTGAGGGTATAAACACAATAAAGTCATTCATTAAAATATTTAGTCAAAATGATTACAATCTAATGCAATATGTTTCATACTGCCTTTTCATCTTGACAGGCAATTAATAAGGCAAGTTTTGCTTTACATCCTGGGGGTTAATATACTCCTATACTAACAGCATCATACTCAAAACTGGTTCACATTAGAAACTGTTTTTTTTTTTTTTCTGTCTCCCAAAGTATTCAGTGGCTGCCAAAAAATCCATTTCAAAAAGTAGATAGGGTACATGTGAACCAATCAAATAAATAGCATGATCTAGATGATGATTTTTAGAAAGCCAGGTCAATCACCAGTCTTGCAAAGGCAAAAGGAGTGGATGTGTCCTCTGAAAGCCAGGAATGGAACCACATGGGAACCTCAGTGACATCTGTCCTGCAAAAGCATCCTCATATATGCAGGGACAAAGTGATTAAAGGTAGAACAGGTGCAGTGCAACCCCCAAGGAGTACAACCCTGTGGGTGGTCATTTGGCTGAAGGAAGTGTGCAGTACCTGTAGATGAACAAGCCACTTCAATGCCACTGCCTGCTTTTTCTGACAGATCATGAATCTCAGTTAAGGGCAGACTGTTTGCTCTAAGAAAAAATCATGATCAGAAACAGGATGTATTAACCCAAAGTAATGCTAGGAGCATATAGACAAATGACAGAAGCTTGTCTTTCATCTTACAATATTTTAAATATTTTTCACTTACAGAAGATGCATGTGTCAATATTGTTTCCATTCTAAAAGTAAGGATCTGAGGCTCCGAGAGTTGAGATGTTCTCCACAGCAGAGACCACCGCAGTTGAGGGAGTCAGCCCAGCGGGGTGGTCTTCTGACTTCTAATTCGGTGTTCTTTCATTTCCCTAAATAGGACTTTTCTAACACTTTTCACCAACTACACGGTTCTGAAGCCATGGTCCTCCAGGAACCCCAACACCGGGTCCTTCTGTCATTGCTCCATTTCCACATCTTTGCCCCACAGTTCCCAGAACCTGCCGCATAAGCTGCTCTGGTTAGAAAGGAAGGAATGTTACTAAAAAGGGTGTGTGAATTGTGTGGAGTGGAAACACCTGCAAAGGAGGTTCAACAGAGAGAACCCAGAGATGGATGCAGGAATAGTTTACCAGAGAACACAAGGGTCTTTATGTGTTTGGGTTCAAGTAGAAACCAGAGACATCTCAAATCAGTTCCTGCTGTAAAAGGGGGGAAAATATCCTGTAGCACCTAGAGAGATAATCACACAAATTTTAGGCACTGCGAATTTATAAAGTGAATGAAATTCATAACGATTTCATATTGGACCCTCTGAGTAAGACTCCAGACTCAACCATTCCTGGGCTGTGTGACATCAGGCAGATCACATACCTTCTCTCATCTTCAGTTTTCTTTGCTGTGTAATTGTGGTAATTGCCGCAGTCTGGCTGGGCACAAAATCACGAGCCACCACACAGCTTGTAGATTCAAACAGCAACTCTTTATTCCCAAACTCACCCCAGCCGTCTACAATCACGTTCTGGGGAAATCCACGTTCTCTGCCCAAATCCACATCCACTGGGCTTCTGTCTCCCAAAAAATACTGTCTGAATCCCGTGAGAACTCAAGGGGAACTCAGGCAGCAGGATACGCCCTATTCCCAGCAGGAATAATCTTAAACCTGGAACGCCCTAAACTGGGAACGCCCTAAACCCGATTATCCTAAACCAGGAACACCCTAAACCCGATTATCCTAAACTGGGAACACCCTAAACCTGGAACCGCCCTGGTCCTTGAGCAAGGTCACCTACATGCAATGTCACTGCAAAATGTCCTATTTCCACGAGTCCTTCCACTAAGCAACATGGGGTATGCTGGCAAGGAAATTGTCATACCTACTTGGCTAATGGCTCCCAGCAGGTAATAACAGTATATGATTCATTTAATACATCAAAATTCTGAGAGAATCAAATAGGAAACTATTCCCAACACTGGGTGTCCAATGGAAGTGCACTACTACTTCTGGTGGGTATGAATGATTTTAACTACTTCACATTATTTTAAATGAAAGCAATGCATTTGTTTTTCCAGTCGTCATTCAGAATGCACTTTTCAGAGCCTATCTACTGAACTGCAGCAAGACTGTAGTAAATAATCAGGCACATAGATAAGTAAACAAAGCTTGTTTTAAAAATATAGTTCTAGTTTAACAGATATTCAAAAAACATTGTATGAAGTATAAATCCTCATTCTAATCATTTTCTGTCAATGTTGTATCTGTAATTTTTTGACTCTCCCTGTGTCCCCTTTAGTTAGCTATTTCTCGTTTACTCAGAAAACCACTGACCCGGGATGATCAGAATCACACACAAACAAGAATAAGCAGGGATTGGTGGTTGTTAGGGAGCTTGCCTAGCAGTAAGGGACAGGCACATATGGAAGCTGGCATGTCACATCTATCTTAGTCACTGGGAGACTGTTTTCAAACACATGCTTGACTCTGAGTTGTATTCTGGTGGGTGAACTGGCCACTTACTCATTTCCAGCCAGAACGAGTATCAATATGGCAAACATCCATTCATTCAAAGACACACTTGCCTTTACAACTCTCAGCACTGGATGCTTCTAGAGCCCTGTTAGACTGATGATACCGATGGCTAGAAAGGAACTCATGGGCTGGGGTGTGGCTCAGTGGTAGAGCTGCTTGCCCAGCATGAAGGAGCCTGGAGTTCAATCCCCATCACTGAAACAAAACAAAACAAAACAAAACAAAACCAAAAAACCCTCATAATCTGATGTGACAAGAAACATTAACAAATGGGAATGTAAAATCTTATAAGATCCCTCAATTCAATGCATTTTTTGAATTAATCTAAGGCTTTAGCCTCAACATGCTAATCAACTCCAGGGCATCGGTCTCATTTTTATTCACCAACACCTCATGTGAAAATACTGTAGATCTGAACAGGAAAAGTGGACAGAACTGTCACCCACATAGTCCTGCCCCTGCAGAACTATGACGGTCCACACAGCTGCAATCACCCCCTCTCTAGCTGCTTTTGGAAAGTACAGTTTGAAATAAATGGCTTGATCTGATCAGTTCTTCTAGAAGGATGTTCTTAATAAGTGTTCAGGGAACTTACAGAGATTTTTAAACAGACCAACCAAGTGGTGAGTGGTAATCATGGCTGGCTGTGCTTGCCAGGCTCAATCCTTGCCCAAGCACCAAAAATGTGAGTTGGGGCTAGTGTGGAAATACTTTGAAGTGACAGAGAATAGCTTGGATGCCATGATTAAAGAGGACTTGTTTACAAAACAAACTTCAAGATTATAGGCAAAAATCCCTTAGTGACTTTTTTAGGTCTTTGATTCAAGGAGCCAGATCCTTCCTTCTCCCATGGGCGAAACTGACCTAGACCACAATAGAGAGAGTGTCGCAGATATGCCTGCCAACTCCATGCCAGATACAATTAGTGGGAAACAAACCCCAGCCTTTAAAGAGCAGGTGGAGGAATGAATAAAAACAAAATCAGTTTGGGGCCATATCTTCTTTTTCACTGACCATTCATAATTTCTGCAAACATCTAATTAAAGAGGCTTCTTATTTTTCAGCGTAAGCTATAAATGGGGCACTGCCAATCATAGAGATTGTTGGAGCAGGTGATGAAACTGAAATGTCTATCCAAGGAGGAAGGGCTTTGAGTGTCATATAATTTTAAGACTTCCTCTCTCTCACTTTTGTTATTTTTGTATTTGGTTTTAAAATCTGACTTTTTTTTTTTTTGCAAAGAGGATACTTATCACCAAACCACACTCTCCATTCCTAAAGGCCAGTCGTCCTCCAAGGCGGTTCTCAGAGGCAACTTAGAAGGATGTTTTGCTCAGCCTGGTGTTTCCAGCCTCTGGTCCACAGCATGAAACATGATAAGCCAAGTTGTTCAGTAAGTAACCAGCTCTGTGGCACAATGGATAGTGAATGACTATCCATCTAGCCATGACTGCAGTGATCATTCAAAAAGTTATTGACAAACGCCATGCATGGTGATGCATATCTATATTTCCAGTGACTTTGGAGGCTGAAGCAGAAGGATCACATGTTTGAGGCCAGCCTCAGCAACTAAGCAAGGCCTTAAGAAACTTAGTGTGAGACCCTGACTCAAAATTTTAAAAGTAAAATAAAAAGGACTTGGCATGTGGCTCAGTGGTAAAGCACCTCTGGGTTCAATTACCCGTACAACAACAACAACAATAATAATGATGATGATGATACTGAATAGCCAGGTATGGTGGCTCCTGCCTGTGGTCCCAACAATGTGGCAGGGTGAGATAGAAGCCTTAGTAATTCAGCAAGACCTTGTCTCAAAATAAAATATATAAAAATGGCTGGGGATGTAGCTCCATAGTAGAGCATCCCTGGGTTCAATCCCTAGTAAAATCTTCAACAACAAGATTATTAAATAAATGAAATTTTAAATATCAGAAACTTGTTTACAAATGTAACCTACAAATTGTTATTATTTTTTCTTCCTTTTCATAAGCCTGATATAATGGTAAATATGGATGAAACCGTCAATAGACAGAGTTCCTGTGAGCACATAAGCATTCTTTCTGAGATGTCTTAACACTACTGTCCTCCATCTTAAAATCTTGTCAGCCAATAGGAAGATTTCTTTGACACTTCTACACACTACTCTGTACCTCACTCCACTCGCTCTGCATGGTGTTAATTCCTTTCTTGTCTTCACCACACTCAGGATTACTGAAAACGATCCATTTACACACCTGTGGCCTATTTCCACATCTAGCATGCAGGTTGCCAGGTGTGGGGCAGGGACTTGGCCTTTCTCCTTCAGCACTCTGCTCCCACGTCCCAGCATGATGCCCAGATTTAGCAGGAGCTTAATAAGTATTTTTAAAATAAATCACTAAGTTAAAAATTCATAATTATTGACTTCAACAGAAAAGTTTAGTATTTATTTCTTAATTTTAGGAAAAGTTTTTGAAAGAATGTTTAGTTATATATATGTGATATTTGAGGTGAGTAGATTATTATAAAATATGCAAGAAATATTGTGATTATATCTCAACTTACTTGTTTGATTTTGATTTTTGAATTGCTTCAATTAATACGACTTTTCTCTGGGACATGCGTGGTGTTTCAAATATTAACTGAAATAAGCCATAGAAATTTTCATGAGAATAGAAATATCTGAGTAAACAGTATGTCACATTGGCCTTAATACTTGTTCTCATCAAGTTCCTCCAAGTCAGTGTTATTAAAAATTTTAGTGGGGAAAAAAATGAATCAAGAAAAGATATATTTCAAGAAACTACAGATAAAACTAGAAAAGAATTCAGGACTTTATCTACTTACTTTTGATTTTGGGGGATGTTTTGTGCAAGTCTTGATCTATTTGGGCTGCTACCATAGTAGACTCTGACTTATGAACAAAAGAAATTTACTTCTCATCATTGTGGAAACCAAAGTGTCTAAGACCAAGATGCCAGAAAATTCGGTATGCAAGGGCCCAGTTTCTGGTTTATAGATGCCCATCTCATTGAGATTTCACATGGCAGAGAAGCCAAGGGAGCTCTCTGGAACCTCTTTTAAAGGTACTAACTACATTCAATTAAAAATTACTTACCAAAGTCCCCACCTCCAAATACCATCATGTGGGGATTAAGATTTTTTCATATGAATTTATGAATTCAGGAAGACAGTCAAAAAATTCAGTCCACTGTGTTCCAGCCCTGCCCACTCCCTCAACTTATTTTCTTCTCACATTGCAACTATATTCACTGTACCAACAGCTCCAAAATTCTTATCATTTTCCAACAATTATAAGGTCTAAAATCCAAAGGCTCCTCAAAATACCATCTAAATCAGATATGGGTGAGACTCAAGGTAGGAAGGAAATTGAAGGAAATTCTTCTCTGGCTATAAATCTGTGAAACCAAACAAACTTTGTGCTTTTAAAATATAATGGTGGCAAAGGCATCTGATAAAAAAGTTCTTCAAAATAGAGAAACAGGATAAAATAAAGGGATAATGGGTAAGTCAAACTACAAGGCAAGCTCCTTCTTAGGATTTGAGAATAATTCCATTTGCCTCAGTACCCAATCCTCTGTGCCTACAGGGGGTGGAGATCCTATGCTAAGGTAATGGTCTTGTCCCTGCAGTTTTGCCAGGTAGATGTTAGATCCCTACAGATTTAGCAGACAGGCAGTGGTCCACTTTTTTGAGGCGAGGAGGTCACCCTGAGATCTCTCAATCAACATAGAATCATTCTTCCCCTGGCCTGAAAAACAGCATCTGCTTCTGTTGGGATGACTGACTGGAGCCCATTGTCCATACTCCTGCTAACTCCTCATCAAAGGGTCACTTGGCCATACTCTTAGCATCCTCTTTGGAACATACTTTTTTATTTTGCAATATGGGTAGGCTCACAACGTTCCATATCTTGAAGTTCAAGTTCCCTTTTCTTAACAATTCCATCTTTAAGTCAATTTTCTCCTCTCACATTTTATTGTAAGCAGTTGGGAGCTGAAACTTCAATTCTGCTTAGAAATCACTGCAGCTAAGTAGTCAATGTCATGACACACAAATTCTCATCTTTCACAGAGTACTAGAATATGATCACAATTCAGTCAACTTCTTTGCAACTTTATAACAAGTACCTCCTTTTATTCAGTTTCTTGTCTCTCTTTTTTCTTCTTTTTATTTTCCTCTTTCTTGTCTTCCTCCTTCATCTTTTGTACTGGGGAATGAACCCAGAGGTACTGTACCACTGAGATACACCCCAAAAACTTTTTAGTTTTTTTATATTGAGACAAAGTCTTGCTAAATTGCCAAAGCTAGCCTCAAATTTGTGATTTTCCTGACTCACCCTTCCAAGTTGCTGGGATTACAGGTATGCACCATGGCACCTGGCTCTTTCCTTGATTTTCCATTTAACATGCCCCTCATTTCCATCTGAGATCTTGCAACAAAGGCCTTTAACATCTGAACTTCTGTCAATATTTGGTTCATGGTTATTTGATATTTATTATTCAAGAAGATAAAAAAAAATTCCCTATAGCCATCCTCTTTTATATCTGAGCCCTTACTAGGATTACTTTTAAAGTCCTTTCACATCAATGTAGGATTTTTTTTTCTAGCATACACCTCTCAATCTTCCAACCTCTACCCATTACACAGTGCCAAAGCTTCACCTGCATTTTCAGATATTTGTTACAGCAATGACCCCACTTTTCAGAACCAATTGCTATCTTAGTCACTGTGAGCTGATATGATGGAGTATCACACATTGGTGGCCATTTTTCATAGGAAGACATGAATTTTGGGTGCAAGAGTGGAATGCAGATTAACGTAGATTAATGTTTGAATTACTCCATATTCATATGTTGAAATCCTAACCCTAATCTGGTGATACTAAAAAGTGGTGACGATAAGGCCATGGGGACTCCCCTCTCAGGATGGGATGAGTATTCTTATGAAAGAGACTCTGAGTGTAACCTTTACCCATCCACCATGAAAAGACTCAGCAGGATAACTGTGCATGAACCAGGAAGGGAGCTGTCCCTGGACACCAAACAGCCAGTATCTTGATCTTACTCTTTCCAACCTCCTGTATGGTAAGAAATAAAAATATGTTTATAAGCCACCCAGTCTATTCTATTCTGTTATTTCTGTATTTTTATTGGCCTAAAAGGATTAAGTCAGTGCACTCTGATAAATTAAAATAAACTACTAACCTTAAGTAGTATGTTTTTATTTAAATATGATAATTACATAAATGAACGCTTACCAAAGATGCTGTTTTAACATTTTATGATTTTAAAATTTTCCTTAAGTTGAATCAAAACTCATGGCTTTTCAAGAAACTTGGTACTGGTTCTTTGTAGAATTTATAGGAAGAAGTGAGTTAAAGTCTTATTATGAAATGTGGTGGCAGTAAAAATATTTCTCTTCTTGACATGCTATGAAAGTTTCCTTTTCCAAAATTTCCATCCCCTTGGTAATACCCCTTCATGTTATTCTGTTTTTCAATTAAACATGTCTTGGTCATATTTAATATCATTCAAGCTTTACTATATATTTTGATTAGAGATCATAAAAATCAGTTCTTTAAAGAATGTTCACAATAGTAAAAAGGTTTCTTTTCTTTTCCCAACATGGTAGTCACTAGCTACATGTAGCTGTGCAATACTTAAAATGTAGCTAGTACAATTAAGGGAATGGGTTTTATCATACTAAATTTTATTAATTTTAACTTAAATAACAAGATGTGATTATTGAGTACTTCAAATGCAGCTAACATGACAAAGGAAATTGAGTTCAAATTTTATTCATTCGAGCTCAAATACACACGTGTGTCAAATAGCACCATACTGAAGAGTTCAGACACAGTTTATAGATTTGAAATATCTTCTCTGCTTTACCCTCCCAAACTCACAAAAGAGCAGTTTCAGAAGAACCAAAACAGTCTCAGGTCTCACTATTTCAGGAGTTCATCTGGTGTTAGGAATGAAAGATCTACCATCAACTTAAAAAGCAAATGGTCTCTCTCACCCAGCATTGACCAGGCGCGGCTCTTCTGGTTTTCACAGTGTAATTGTGTCTGGGTATAGAACCTAGGGCATCAGAGTAGGGCCTATTTCTCAGGATTGCTGCTGGGAGTGGCAATAATGTTGGCGTCAGAGCCAAATGGATGAAAAAGGAGCCAGTGTGCATGAGACCCACAGCCAGATCTACAGATGAGCAAGGAGCCAGGGAGCAGGGAAAGGGAGCCAGGCAAAATAACACCAATAAGCATCTTGTTTAGCTGATTCTGGACAAGGGATGTTATTTATATTAGTCTCAGGTTTCAAAGCAGGTACTGTATAGTAAATGGATAATTTTTGAGTCACAGAAGGTGGGATTTTATATTTAAAAAAGTTTGAGAAATTCAGTATTTTCAAATATGTGGCTACAATGTGTTTTTTCCCTTTCCAGCAATAATATGTTATTATTTCAGCTTTCTGTAAGTCATAAGGCTGGAATTGAACATTTTATATTTGAAATTTGAGCAATAAGATTTCAAAGTTGCCTATTTTCTTTGATATTACTACTCATTTAATACACCCTTGGATCTGAAACAGAAATTAAATTTGTGGATTTCCCATAAGTGTAAAAGAGTTCAATTCACAGAAAACATCAACCCTTTGGACCATTAGCACCCACTAATATCTATCATCTTTTAACAGATACACAGCTATGAGCTCCGCTTAATGGGTTTTCTGTGCAACATAGAAACATCTTTTGCTGAAAGAAACACCTTGGAAAGCCATTTTTATAATGAACACTTTTTCTTCAAGCTCATTTTGGGAGTTTGTAACTCTGGGTGATGGAAATGGAGCTGCTATCACATAGTGTGACAGATCCATAGAGGAAAACAGTGCAATAGAACCACAGGAACCCACTTCCTCCTCCACTCCATCACATCCCAAGGAAGCAAGATTATATATAATGCATGCGATGAAGGCTTGTGGGTCAAAGACAAATGGTGTGGGCTGCACATTCTGTTTTTCACTTGAAAAGCTATATTGGAAATATGAGCAAACTTTTAAAACACTTCAAACACAAACCAAGAAGAGTAGGCATTTTTTAAGTTAGAGATCTTGTAGACACAATAATGAAATGTTCATTGAAAGGGATTATAGAAAAGTCCCTTGTGAGTCAGTGACCACCTAATTCATCACCCAAATTGAGACACAATGGAAATTAAAAGTGGATGCTAATGATAATTAAGTGACTAGACCAACCAAAACGTGTGGTCACACCAACATGAGTTTCTTTCTTAGTCCCTTATTAACTTCCTGGTTCCTCTCCATTACCCAAATGCCACCTATTTTAAGAGATTTTTTAATTCCCACTATCTCCCTCAGACTTTTACAACCTCTTCAGCCATCTTTGATTTTTCTTCTCCTCTGTAGTTCTGTGACACTTGAAACTGATTCCTCATAATCATATGACATTTATAGTGTTATTAGTGAATGCATTAATATTTCTTGTGTCTCAGTTCTATCTCTATAATTATGATGCAGTTCCTGAAATCAAGGAACCTGTCTCTATTCTTTAAATCTCCTGAAATCCAGTGTAGCTGTTAGAGAGACTAGCTTAACAAGTAGCCCACTTCTTACTTATTTCCTGTACTTTCAAAGTCTGGCTGAGGTTTTTCCTTTCCCAATGAGGTCTTCCTAGGCAAAGCAGAGATATTAACTGTGGGTACCACTGGCTGATACACTCAGCCTCATAGCAATTCTTCACTTATTGACACTGATTGCAATATGCAATGTATTATCCTCCCAGCTAGATGACAAGGCTCCTGAGGACTAGCATTATGTCCCATTTCCAGAATACTCACTGCACTTACATCTGGCAGTTCTAGGACAACTTCTAACATTGGACACTCCCAGGAGCATCACAGTTACATATCACTTTTCACAAACAGACAGGTCCAAATGGTCTAGGCATTGCAGAAATAACTTCACCTTGAGCTGCATATCTGGCTCCTACAGTAAAGGGGAGAAGCTCTGAGCTGAGGAAAGTTAGGAGATGAGTGGTACAAGAGGAAACTCAAAGTGGTTCTAAGTAGAAGTACAGTTCTCCTTATTACCTCCTGATATTGCTCCAGTACAGAGTTAAGGAAAATTCCACTCCGCTGTCCAGTCTGACTCTGAAGAGTGAAGAGGGCAGAGTGTTCTCAAATGGTGGTCAAAGTGAGACGCTGAGAAACGAGGGGCAGGGCCACTGCATGGCTCAGTTACACGAGAGGAGGTACTCAGTGTAGGAAGATGGTTCTGCTGTCACAAAGAAGGGCAATGTTGGAGCTAGGACAGAATAGGGAGCACAGATCAACAGGACCCTCGACCCCTGGAGAACATTGTGAAAGAGGGAAAGTGTAAGCAAAGTTGCCCTCAATTCCAAAGTAAATTCCTTCATTGTCCACCAGCTACTGAGGATGAGGGACTTTGTGGTAGAGGTCCTGGTTTCCATGCATCTGCGGTAGCAGCAGCTGCGACTCTTCTGAACCTGTTTCGGAGGATTTAGGAACTGAGAGGGCCTGGACATGATGATGGACCATGTCAAGGTCTCCAGCTGAGAAACACTAAGGAATAGAGAAGTTCCAGACAGATGGTGAGCCCAGAATGGTCTTTGCTGACATGCATCCCTAGCATGTTAATGACAGAAGAAGGGATGGGATGGTAGGGTAAACTTCTGGTAAAGGTGGGTTAAGCAAAATTAAGAGGTTTCTTTGCTAAATATTTTTATGTGTATTGTCTATCTCACAGAACAGTCCTTTTATGAAGAAAAATGCTCATATATTATAGCTAAATAAAGAAATAGAACAGTGCCTCATGGAGATGCTGCCTCAGGCACACTGGAGTTAGGGAAGTGATAGAAAATGGAGCTATAATGCACATACAAAAGTTCCCACTTCCCTGGATCATTGGTTCCTTCTTGTGCAATGCCTCCCACAGCTTATGTGCTGGGAAAATATTTTTATTAAAAATAAAATATCTAATATATAAATATATATATAGTGTGTGTTTGTGTGTGTATGTTTGTGTGTGTGTTTGTGTGTGTATGTGTATGTGTGTGTGTGTGTGTGTGTGTATGTGTGAGAGACAGAGAGAGAGAGAGAGAGAGAGAGAGAGAGAGAGACACTACTGGCTTCCCTCCTTCCTCATACCATCCCTCTGGGGTTGTTGCTGTAAGCATTTTCCAATCAACTCTTTGCACATGAACCTCTGTGTCTCAGTCTGTTTCCAAGAGAACACAGTCCACAGAGGCAGGCTCCATGACTTATCTATAATCTAAGAGGAATATTAATGGCTCAATTTCTTTCAGCAGTTACTATGTATTTGCATCTTTTATAAGAGTGGGGCTCTGTTCTAAGCACTTTTCAGAGATTAACTATTTTAATTCCTCAGTAATTTTATGAAACTGGCACTATTATTTTTCCCATTACACAGATCAGGAAATTAAGCCATAGAAATCATCCAATTTGCCCAAGTTCACAAACTTATTAAGATTCCTGTGATTAATCACTATGACTCCAGAAACTGTGGTCTTAACTCTTATGCTCTATTGTGTTCCCTCAGAGGGCATTGGGTAAATTTAAGAATATTTATCATGTAGATCCTAGTCCTGGAAAATAGAAGCAGAGGAACAGATGCTCATTGTCTTCAGTCTGCATGCACATCTAGAGTTAAAGTGGTCATGTTGATGGCAGAGAACTAGGGATGACCTGATGTGCACAGGAAGTGTGATCACCAGCTACCCAGTGACCCACATTGATTCCCTGATGAGAAGACTTGGCTTGGTGATGGGAATGGACACTCTAGAGCCTGATTTCCTGTATTTGGAGCCCTGGTCTTCTACTTCAACCTTCTGAACATTATTTGTTCTCTCATCTATTGAAAAGAAAGTAATAATATTATTTTTAAGGTTGTTCTAAGGGTCAAATTAATTAGTAGAGTGTTTACTATGTCATCAGACACACCACAAAAGTTTAATTCATTATTATAATTACCATTATTTATTATTTTATCAGTATGGAAACTTTTAGTTTAGATTAAGTTTGTATTTACACATTTTATTTCTCTTCCTTGCAAAAGAAGGCCAAAGATGGATAATCCAGTTCTTGTATTCCACAAAAAGACCCTGAGTACCTTTGAATACTGGGAACTACTTGCTCTTGTTTCATGGTCCAATGTATGTGCTAATGCTCTAGCGATCACATTTACATTTCAAGCTGTAGAATATAAAAGGAATAAAGAAGAAAATTAGCATTTCCTTTGGGAAGTTTCCCAACAAAAACATTACCCCTAAATCTTATGGCCATGTAATAGCAAAGTGCTACAATAAGCATATATAGGGAGATGTGTGGGCTTATTTCAGGCATTGATGTGTTAGCTAAAATCAGGACTCTGTTATGGAGAAAAAAACAAATAGACCTAGATACAAGAGAAGGCATTGAATAGTCCCACTAGAGAGAACAAGTCCTACAGGCATCCATTCAATAGTAAGTTATAGTAAATCTGGTTGCACTTTGGGGAAAAGGCACGTTATTTTAAGTATTGAAAATAAATGTTAGTTAACTGAAAGAGAATTTTAATTCTAAAATATTTAAATTAATTTTTGTAAGGACTCGTGTTGCTGACAATTCTAACTTGCTGCAAGAAATAGAAGTCAAAAAAAAAAAAAATGGAGTGCAGTAGCACTTATCATTCTTGCAGGTGTCTCCTAAGCAAAATGTAAAACCAAAAAAAAGAAAAAAAAAATGCTGATTATAGAAACCCAAAGCTAGTCAAATATTTAAACAAATACATTGCCACAAAGTTCACTGGATATTGATGAGATGTAAAATAAATTGTTTAAAAAGAACTTTCACTGTGCTGGCCTTTTGCATCGAATGTGAAGAGACTGAGTAGTGAATGATTGTCCATAATATTTATATTATGTATGTTGAACAAGAAATAATGGAGCTGGGCTGTGGCTCAGTGGTAGGGTGCTTGCCTAGCACATGTGAAGCCCTGGGTTCAATCCTCAGCACCACATAAAAATAGATGAATAAAATAAAGGTATTATGTCCACCTATAACTAAAAAATAAATATATATTAAAAAAAAGAAAGAAACAATGGCCTCAGATAATTTAGGAAATTTACAGTTAAAAAAAAATCCCTGCTCTGCTTAGTCAACTTACCTTTCCTCATTATAAATACACATAATATTTCAACAAAATTGAGTTCTTAACCAATAGAAAAACAATGTGCAAAGGTATTCAGATCAAACCCCTTATTTGCAACAAGGAAGAAATCACCACATGAAAAGGAACATACTGCTGTGATGTGAGGCCCTGAGTACTTTCTCCCACACTGAGGATGTGTTAGAGAGAAACCACCCACAGTTTTCCATAGTTGTTTCAACCTGACTTCACCAGGGAGCTGGCCAGTCTAAACACACAGTTACGGGAACGTGATTTTCAGCTACACCACAAAGCTGGAGAAACAAATGCTCTTCTGAGTGTATCATCCCTTCATAGACAAGATTCCTAACAGGAAATGGTCAAATGATCCTGTCTGTTGTTGATGAGGCTCTGTCATTGCAAGGCGTGTAGTTTACTAAGTGCATGCTCAGTGCAGTATCCAAATGTGCTCCCGATCACTCCACTGGAATCCACAGAAGATGGTCAGAGGAAAGAAATCATCTGAAGCACAGTTGCAGACATTTCAAATTAAAAAAAAAAAATTAAAATTGCAAAGTACAACTATGGATTTGAATTTCTGAGAAACCGTAGGCCTGACTCTATGATAACATGAAAACTATACACTGCTGATCATTTTAATTTAGGGTGAAGAGAACCAAAAACTTAGGCACAGTGTAGTTCCCATGAGTCCTCTGTGGATTTTTGTTATTAAGCTGGAAGGTTGATTGGCAGTTAGTTAATCAGCACCTCCTTGCTTGACTCAGAGGGTCAATGGTTGAAGAAGGTGAGCTGTTCCTGTAGCACTATAAAGTATGGATGGCTTCTATGTCTTTTAACTTCACTTAAAATTTAAACTGTAAGAAAAGCAGAATAATGTTCTTGTAACTCTTCCAACTAAAACCAACTTGTTAATATGCTACATATTACAAAAAATTCTAAACCAAAAGATGCAGACATTCTTTCTCTCTCTCTCTCTCTCTCTCTCTCTCACACACACACACACACACACACACACACGCACACACACACAAAGGCAAGTCTGGAGTAAAAGTGAACATAAAGATCTTAGCTTTTGCAGCATTTGGAATACAATTAGAAGATCCCAGATTAAAATCACTACATGTTACCTAATGTCTAGTCTATTTGTGATCCTACAACAAAAAATACCAACTTCAACAACAAGAATTTACTTCTCACAGTTTTGATAAAATGTGCATCAGATAAGCTAGTATGGTTAGCAGAAGACACAACTTAAAGGAACTCCTGCCAAATATTTTACCATCCCCTTCCCCAATTAGTCCACAGTGCTGCCCCTAGATTTACAAAGTATTATATAGGGCTATCCGAAAGAATGTGTAAATACCATGATGCATTTTTCTATATTATTTGTGTTTTTTGCCTTTTATTCCAGAAATTTTTCTTCATGTTCTTTCCTTAAAATATTTTGTTAAATTTCTTCTATAATTTTAAAATTCTGCTTTTCCTGTTTGGGTCAAAAACTATTTTGGATTTATGCATAGTTTTGAGGTGGAAGGTCTCATTTTACTTCCAATGAACTCATATAGTTAATGAGCTAATTAAGGTTTTCTTTTTATTTTGTTTTCACTCACTTAGGGCAATTTTATTTTTTTCTCAAATTACTCCATGTCATCTAAGGATTCAAATTTACAGAATATGTCTATAGTATTTTGCATTTACATATATTAATTTCCACTGTTGTTTAAGTACCCTCTCAACTTGGGCAAGAGTTAACTGATTCATTAGTCTCTTATATTTGTTGGGCTGTGTATTAAGGTTGTCTATAGCATTAGAACCACAGGGGGTGCACATAATGGCCCATGCGTTTATGGAGGCTGCTTCCATGATTTGCTGTCTGCAAGCTAGAGAACCAGGAATTCAGGTGGTATGATTCATTTCAACTCCAAAGACCTGAGAACCAGGGGAGCCCATAGTGTGACTCTCAGTGGAGTCCAAGGTCAAGAAGTAGAACCTCTAATGACTGACTGTAGGACAGGTGCATGTCTCAGCCAGGAGGAGAGAGAAAATTATCTCTCCCTCTTTTTGTCCTATTGAGGTTCACATTGGATTAAATGATACCCACGTCGGTGAGAGTAATTTTCTTTCCTTAATCAATTAAAATATCAATCTTTTATGGAAACGTCCTCATGGACACACACAGATCTCATGTGCTATCAGCTATCTGGGCATCCCATGGTTCAATCAAGTTAACACAGACATTAACCATCAGGGATCCTCTAGAGTTTATTTTCTATTTAAGTGCTGAGGTATCTTATTTTTATTCTTTACTTCCTCCTATTTTATTTGGGCTTATTATGTTCTTTGTTCCAACTTCTTGAAGTAATCTTTCTTTTTTCCCCCAAGTAGTTGGAAATAATGGGACCTGTAAGTATGGTTCTTTGCTGCATCACGCATTCTAAAAGAAGTACTTCAATATCAAGTTAGACTTACTTTATTTCTGAGATACACCAATTAATGTAAATTATGTAATAATGAATTTTAAAGTCTTAACCATCAAACCTGAAATTTAAATCTATTACTTTATTTTTTTTCATTTCCTTAAGGTCTAGTTGGTCCTTTTGATTTCTTCTTATTATTATATAATTTCTATGTTTTGTGTTTCTTATTTAAATCTTTAAAAATACTGAGAACTTTATTTTATATTTAATTTGATTTTATTGTGTTTTTATTGTTGTTATTGTTAAGATAGGTCTCATGCCCAGGGTGGTCTTGAATTTGTGCACTTAAGCAATCCTCCCACCTTGGAGTCCTAAGTAGTTGGGATGACAGGTGTGAACCATTGTGCTCTGGTTGGCATTATCTTTAGTTATTTATTTTTTTTATTCCTTTGGTATATTTTGTCTAATAGCTTCTTGAGGTGGATATTTTTCATATAAATTGGGTTAACAAGATTATGTTAGCTATATTTGATTCCAAAAAGAATTGTGCAGTTATCCTTAATAAATGGTTTAGTATTTGCTTCTGAGGAACATCTTATGGATTTCAATTGTCCAAAACATATTTAACAGTTCCTAAGATTTAAATTAAAATTGGAGACAAGGATTGTGGCTCAGTGGTAGAACACTTACCTACCATGCATGAGGCACTGGATTCGATCGATCCCCAGCACCACATAGAAAAACTAAATAAACAAAATAAAGGTATTGTGACCATATACAATTAAAAATACTTTTAAAAAATTAAAATTGGTCTTTAACGTCAATTTGGTCTCTATGGCAACTCAATGTGCAGGCTTACCTGCTCAGTAGAAGAATCTCCTCAAGATCTTCATTTGAGAAAAGATCCTCAATTCTGCTTCCTGCCTTCATTATGCCTCAAGTTTATATATAGTTTCCCTTCATGACACTGAATATTTTAGGCCTTAGCAGTAAGAGCCCACAACAGTGTATTCCCTCGATAAAAACCTCAGTGTCTCATGAAATTAAGACTACGTCTCTCATTTGTGCATATATGGAATCCCCAAAGCCTTTTTCCCTATTTTTTTCCAGCGTCTTTATGTGTTTTTTGGTAAATTGGAGATTTGCCTGTATTAATATCACCATTTCATCCAAACTGAAATTCTTTACTGACTCCCTACAGAAAAATCATTTATTGCTATTATCTATGCATGACCAAACGCCAAATGGATGTTGATCTGACAGTCTGGGAGAAAAGGGAGAGATTTGTCCTGAATCATGATGTGTCTGTGGAGTTTTGTGGAAAGGACTGAGATGGCACAAAGAAAGATGTAATTGGCTGGACTTGAGAGGGTTGCAGAAGGCTTCCGCACAGTGAGAACTGAGATGGCCTCTTCAGGATGGTAGGAGCTTCCAGTGCAGAAAAATCAAGAGGAGGACATTCCCCAAGGGAATGAACACAGTCTAAGGATGCAACCCCAACAAAGAGATGAGAGATGAAGCCATAACAGCGATGAGCTGTCACAAGTGCATGGCGGTAGAGTGGCGTAAGGTAAGAACAAGCCGAGTGCAGTGAATGAAGAAACCTGAGTACAAGGAGAGCTACATGCAAGGACTTCAAGTGGCAGAAAAGGCAGTGACATGGAGCCTAGGAAAACAAAATTGCATAAGAAACCATCAAAAACTTCATGCTCCTGAGGTTGAACAAAAGCCCCTTTGACATGAAGCTTTATTTTGGAGGGAAAGTGCAAGCAAAAACAAGGTCTTTGTGGGCCCTAGCCACAAAACGACATTTTCTATTTGAGAAAATCATCTTATAAACCTTTATTATCATTGTAGTTCCTTCTGACCTGCTCATAGCATTAGCTGGAATGTTTAACCGCAGTCAATGCTTCTGGAGATCTCATAGCTAATAAATCAGAACATAAGCATAAAGAACTTCACAAGTTCAGTAACTGGATGAGTACTTTTATAATGTGCCTCTTATTATTTTGCTTTCTGTGAGTCTAGAAATGCACTCACCTTTATTTAATGATTCACACACCTCTTCTTCAGGACATTCATGATCACCCAAAATGCACTGTGAACTATTTACCCTGGAAGGAAGAAACTAAACATCCATATATTGACTCAAGAAGATGCCTCAGGGTCTCTTAAAAATCCTAAAGTTTTACAATATTCTACTTTCCCTTCATAATTCCATGATCTTCTATCATAACCTGGATTCTCCTTGATTCCCTAAAGGTTTATTGTCAGTCCAAAGATTCATCATTCTGATATCCCAAAAGGGAATTTGGCCTTTCAACAGTAGGTACTGTACTAAAAGTTAATTCACAGAATTGACTTCTGTGCCCTGAAGGATTGAGTAATAAACTATTTTGTATCCATTAAGGTTCTTTTAAAGTGAGGTCCCCCAGAGCTCCAAAGGGCAATTATTATAAATCTACCTTAACGGAGCTTTCAGAATAGAGAAAATTTAATTCTTAGAGCTTGCTCAGACACACACAAAAAATAGCCTTGCTGAGATGAACAGTCTTTCTGAATGTGGTAGTCCCATGTACAGCACCAAGATTATATCATCTGACCACTGACAAATTATATCATCTGACAACTGAACAGTGTCTGGACCTATCATGCTCCCTGAAAGTATTTTATCTTTGCTTTTCATACAGAAATGCTTACCACAGAGTTGGCACTAGGAAAAAACTTCTACCTGGATGAAAGCATGACTATTAGGAAAAAATAAAAAATCATCTACTTTAACAATTTTTGAACTAGATGTGAAAACGAAGAAATAGTTTCAGAGAAGTTGGTGGTAAAACTTAGAGAAGGACAACTGCCTATTTCTGCTATATCCTACCTTCATCTGCATCAATTGAAAAAAATTTCAATGGAGAAGGAATACTGACTTCATCATATTCAGGACTTAGTTTCTTCCATCTCTGACTTTAACAATAGGAGTATCATGTGCTAAGCAATTAAAGGCAAATCAATACTTTCATACCCAGATGTTATGATTCAGCAAATCTTTCAAGCATCCCAGGAATTCATTTATGTTGACATGCCAGGTGAATTTCATGCACGTGGACTTGGACTATACTCCAAGTAAGTGTGCTAGAGATTCATATGATAAGCCAAACAAGTCGCCGTCCCTATATCCACAATGAAGTCTCCAACACATCCTATTGGAGAAGCTCTTGTGAATACAAGAGTATTCATTCTTGGACAGGTGTACTTGCTTGACATTGGTCATACAGACAGAACTCTCTTGCAAAGCTAGCTGTCTCTTTAAACACTGTAAGCAGTTTTTCCAAGTGTCAATGATAGTTTTGCACTAACCAGTAGTTCCAGATCATTTTCTGCCTCCCATATACCTGAAAGAAATAATACTTTCACATATTTGCAGTGACTCCTTTCTGTAATAAATCGTGAACAAGGTTTGCCAGGCATAGGAAATTCTTGAGATGAGTTGGAAAGCAATAGATATCATTTGAAAGAACCTCACTGTTGATTCTAATGCCCATTAAAATTTTACTTGGATTTTTGTTCTGAATTAAGATTTAGCATATGCTTTTAATATTGACAAGAATTTTCTTCTTTTTAAGCTTTTCAACTGTTCAAAGCTCTGTTTAAAGTATGCCTCTTCTGTGAGGTGATTTTTTTTATTCATACCTCTGAAATTATTCTATATATTTATGTTTTGTAGGCCTTTGTTTAAACCTCTGTATAATATGGCTGATAATAAATGTTTTGTTTACATGTACACTTCCTCATGCCCTATTGCAGGCTCGCTGCATTTATCTTTACATTATCCACATTTAGCACCTTATCTAGCCCAGAAGATGTTGCCAATAAATACTTAGGAAGGAGAGGAAAGCAGGAAGATAGGCCCTTGCAAATATCCTGTCATTGATTTTAAGAATTTTCTGCAAATATTTTTTTGCCAGTAGACATAGACAAGAATCATTGGAACATTCTTCTGAATCAAGTCATCAAGAACTTTGTCTTTTGCTCAGCTTAAACAATTGGATGTCTTTTTCGTGTTTTCAGTTTAGAAAATTATATTTTATGGAATGATTGACAACTTTGAATTGTAATATTAAAATTCACTTTGGATAAATTATGTAATTTTTTAAATGATGTAAAGCATCCACCATTTGATGATATTTGATTTAAAAAATACTATTTCAGAGTTTTACTTTAAAAATTTAAGGTAGAATGTGTGTGTGTGTGTGTGTGTGTGTGTGTGTGTGTAACACTGGCATCAAACCCAGATGCTTATACTAAGCACATAATCTACAATGAGCTAAATCCTCAATGCATAAGGACATTTTAAAGTAATATTTGAGAACAACAAGAGCCTTCTCAAAGTCACACAATTCTTGAGATTCTTCTTCTCAACATGTATGAGTTTCCAACTTTGTTCATCATGATTAAAATCTGCAAATGAAATGCCCTGATTTAGATTAATTCATGAAACTAGAGCAGTAATGTTATACTGTACTACTTGCTGCAGTATTGGACCCTGAAAATCAATCACAGTGCACTGAGGACATTATTTTCCTCTGGTAAATAAAGGTTCTTTGAATTCCCAAAAGTGCCCACTATGATAAAGGACAAAGTCTTTACATTTAAAGAAAGTATGCCAACATCTGCCAATTTTGATTAGCTGAGGGCCATAAGATTAATGCCAGTTCTTTCTGAATGTTCTACTTATGCCCATTTTAGTAGAAAAACAAAATAACACAAGTCCTATGTTTACAATGGCACAAACTCAGATGCCAGATCTTAAAATAGGAGTTTAAAGTCATTTCAAAGAAAATTTAATCCTGTGAAATATCTTCATCCAAGTGTTTTAGAACTAGACAGGATTCTTCCCTCCATGTGTGCTACTTGGCCACAATGAAAGAATGTCATGGCTTTAAGGAATTTCTGGTTTTAGCCTCTTAGAGTCTGCCCAACCCTCAATCACACAGATTTCAATAGTACTTACTAGGTTCTTTCCAAACACAGTTGTACTTTTTCTGGAAAGATCATTTATAATTATATCCAAGGAACAATGCTTTGAGTCTATTTTTAAAAGAGGAAGTGTAGGTCAAGATTAAAGCTTATAACCACCATGCAATCTCCACCCAAAAAGGATCCTTAAATCTAAGTTGTAAGCCTTTTTATTTATACCTCTTCTACAAAAAATGGAGGGAGATTTATGGCAAAGTTAGGCTGAAAATTCAAATGTTAACCCTTTGAAATCTTTCAGGAAATATGCCATGTAAATAGCTGATTCTTAATTAGGCTTCAAAATTCTCAAAAAGCAATTGTGTGTTGGAGAAAGAGGTACTAGTAAGGAGTAGTGTATCTGCATGCTGGAGTTAACTACAGAGTGATACTTGGTAATGAGAGCTACAGTTTTAAATAATATCTGAGCTAAGTACTTTTTTTAATTAAAAAGTACTTATGATAACATCACACGACATTCCCATGTACAGAACATGCATTTACACAAGAAATTTCAAATATAACATCACACGACATTCCCATGTACAGAACATGCAGTTACATAAGCAATCTCAAATATATTTTTCCAGTTTACCTTGGCATCATATGTATTATAGGTAGGTGGACTTAAACCCTTTGCAGAAGATAATGAATCTCCCTATTTTCATTTTAAAGATTGTGATCATGAATAGCATTTGCTCTACCTAATTCATTGTATTGTGGAAAGGAACAAATTGATCTCTTATGATAGATTACAAAACTAAATAAATAAAATTTAAAACTAATATAAATTATTGTCGAGGTAAAAATAGAATTTGGATTTTCAAATCCTTGAAAAAAAATGTATATAAATATGTATTCTCGGGGCTGGGGATGTGGCTCAAGCGGTAGCGCGCTTGCCTGGCATGCGTGCAGCCCGGGTTCGATCCTCAGCACCACATACAGACAAAGATGTTGTGTCCGCCAAATACTAAAAAATAAATATGAAAAAATTCTCTCTCTCTCATCTTTCTCACTCTCTCTATCACTCTTTCTTTAAAATAAATAAATAAATATGTATTCTCCAAATTCCTTAATAGGACACCTATAGCACAAGAGTTAAAATCAAGAATCAACAAATGGGACATATTCAAACTAAAAAGTTTTTTTTTGTTTTTTTTTTTTTTCAGCAAGAGAAACAATAAGAGAGGTAAATAGGAAGTCTACATCCTGGGAACAAATATTTACTCCTCACACTTCAGATAGAGCTCTAATCTCCAGAGTATACAAAGAACTCAAAAAATTAAACAATAAGAAAACAAATAACCCAATCAACAAATGGGCCAAGGATCTGAACAGACACTTCTCAGAGGAGGATATACAATCAATCAACAAATACACGAAAAAATGCTCACCATCTCTAGCAGCCAGAGAAAAGCAAATTAAAACCACCCTAAGATACCATCTCACTCTAGTAAGAATGGCAGCCATTATGAAGTCAAACAATAACAAGTGCTGATGAGGATGTGGGTAAAAGGTTACACTTGTACATTGCTGGTGGGACTGCAAATTAGTGCAGCCAATTTGGAAAGCAGTATGGAGATTCCTTGGAAAGCTGGGAATGGAACCACCATTTGACCCAGCTATTCCCCTTCTCCGGACTATACCAAAAGACCTTAAAAGAGCATACTACAGGGACACTGTAACATCAATGTTCATAGCAGCACAATTTACAATAGCTAGACTATGGAACCAACCCAGATGCCCTTCAATAGATGAATGGATAAAAAAAAATGTGGCATTTATACACAATGGAATGTTACTCAGCACTAAAAAATAACAAAATCATGGCATTTGCAGGGAAATGGATGGCATTAGAGCAGATTATGCTGAGTGAAGCTAGCCAATCCCTGAGGAGCAAATGCTGAATGTCTTCTTTGATATAAGGGGGGGCAACTCAAAACAGAGCAGGGAGGAAGAGCATGAGAAGAAGATTACCATTAAATAGGGACAAGAGGTGCGTGGGAATGGGAGAGAGAAGGGGAATTGGACAGAAGATGGAAGGAGACCCTCATTGTTATGCAAAATTACATATAAAATGGTGTGAGCGGGAAGAAAAAAAAGAATGAGAGAGAACTGTGTCACAGTAGATTGGTAGAGAGAGGTGATGGGAAGGGAGGGGAGGGGGGGATAGGAAGGGTAGCAGAATACAATAGACACTAGTATGGCTGTATGTATAAACGTGGCTGTACAACCAATGTGATACTGCAATCTGTATACGTGGAAAAATAAGAATTCATACCCCATTTGAATCAAATGTATGATATGTCAAGATCATTGTGATGTTTCAAGCAACTAATAAAAAAATTAAAAAAAATATATATAAATAAATTAAATAAAGCGAGCCTCAAAAAACCTGAAAGGTTTGATGCAAACTGCATCACAGAATCCCAGTAGATTTATAGCTCAGAAATACAGCAAACAAATGAAAACAGCTATTAAAATAATCAAATGTTGGAAATTAAGTAAAAAATTTTTAATTAATCCTCTAATTAAAAAATTCAACAGAAATTAGAAACAATGTTTAAGTAAATGGTAATGAAAATATGAGATATCAAAATTTGTGGGATGTACCTAATGGTGTAATCAAAGTACAGTTTATATCCCTGCATGCATATATTTGAAAAGAACAAGGGCTTAAAATCAGTTATCTAAGTAACCCATATCAAGAAATAATGAGAGGGAAAACGAAAAACATGATGCTTGTACTGATACATTTTAAAACAAAATCACTGAAAGTCAATCAGAAGAAGAGAGACACAAAAAATGAAAAACTGAAATACTTAAATAAAACTTTGCCAAAGAGGATATCATGTTATCAAGAAGCACATAACAAATGCTTCATAAAGTGGGGAAGCAAATTGAAACTCTCATTGGACACTGAAATATAGCACTCAGAATAAATATCATTAAATGATTGATGAGATCAAGTGTCAATGAGGATATGGAGGAACAGGCACCCTCTTAGGTAAGATAAAATATTTACAAAGCCAATAAAGGAAACTATTTGACAGCATCCTACTCAGAGCACCTCTCCATTTCTTTTTTAAGTATGATACAAATTTCAAATATTTACATATGGTAGAATATTAAAAAATATATTTAGCATACTAAGTAAAACTGATATTTTGTGAAATCAAGTTCACTGCTACATAACCACCCAGTTACACTGAATACTGAGGTGCTCTTACATAAAACATTTTTATCTAAGCACACTAGTGTGCTAGAAATAGCAGGAGTGTAGTTGGATTATATGGTGGTTCCATTCCTAATCTTTTTTTTTAAGAAATCTTTTAATGCAAAAAGAATCCATGATGAGAAAAATATTAAAATTTTAAATCAAAACCATTGATCTATTATGTTATATTTATGCTTCTATACATTTTTTAGAGAAAGTAATCTGAATTTTATTACAAAAGATAGGAGAGTCAATTGGAAATGTGAGAATAATGTAGTGCTTAGAAAAATCATTGTGACTGCAGAATTATTGGACTTTGCAGTAAAAATGGTTCCTGACTGTATTTGTTTAATGATGGTAAGCAGGATCAAGAAGGAAGAAAATGTATTTTAAATTCTTCTTTTAAATTATAATTGGCACATAATAATTGTACATTTTTATGGGATACAGTATGATATTTCAGTACATGTATATAATATATAATGGTCAGATGAGGACATTCGCATATCCATAACCCCAAACATGTACCATTTCTTTTTGTTGAAAACATTCATAATACTCTCTACTGGCTATTTTGAAACATATACCCCTTTACCCATTAACCATCCTCTGTCTATCCTCCTCTCCCCCTCACCCTTTCCAATTTCTGACAACTACCTAATTTTGTTCTCCATTTCTCTTGGATCAACTTTTTGAGCCTCCCAATGTAAGAACATGCAGTATTTATCTTTCTGTGCCTGACATTTCACTTAATATGTCCTCAGGGTCACCCATGTAGCCATAAATGATAGGATTTCAATATTTTTTATCGCTGAATAATATTCCTTTGTGTATATATACCATATTTTGTTTATCTATTCAGCCATTGATGAAGATCCAGGTTGATTCCATATCTTGGCTATTGGGATTAATGCTGTAATAAACATGGAAGTGCAGGTGTCTCTTTGACATACTGATTTCCTTTCCTTCGGCTAATACTTAATATTTGGATTGCTAAATTCTAGTTGTTGAAGGTCCCTCCATACTATTTTTCATAATGGTTGTACTAATTTACATTCCCATTGACAGTGTCTGAGGAATCTCCATACTGCTTTCTAAAGTAGTTGTACACATTTGAAGTCCCAACAGAGTATATCTTTTCCTCTACGTTCTTGTCTGTAATTATTATTTTTATTCTTGATGATTGCCATTCTCCCTGTAGTGAGATGAAACCTCAATGTAGTTTTGATTTGCATTTCCCTGATTGCTAAGAATGTTGAACATTTTTCATATATAAAAAAAGATTCATATTTTTTAGGAAGTTCTGTTTTTAGTGACTAAATTATAATTAGAGGAAAAAGAAAATGCATATACATGTATATATGCATATACATACAAATATATTTCTACTATATATATAGTATATACTTTAAATTCCTTATATAATGACAAATGCTTAATTTCTCAAATGATGTGCTATATTACAACAGATAGCCATTCTTAAGAAAAGGGATAGAGAAAGAGGTCATGGAGGTATGATACTTAAGTTGTCTTTCTTTTTTGAAAGTTATACACAAAGAAATACAATTAAATCTATGCTGTCAACAATTTCATTCTAACCATCTTTTTATAATCTGTCTCAAATCCTTGGTATGATAGGGTAAGATTTAAGTTCATGTTTTAAAAAAAAAAACTAGTTTTTGCCTGTTTCTGGAAATATGGAATAGATTTCTAGATATAGCTAGAAGTCTTGGAAATTACAAACAAAAAACTTAGAGTACATTCTGAAAGATAGAAGGAAGACTGCTAGAAACTTGAGACCTAGAGAAAACCTCAGGGGTGAATTCCCTGGATTTTAATTTAGTCTCACTCTTTTTGGACCAAAAGCAGCAGATAACTCATAAATACCATAAGAGCAGACAATTAAAGAATCCCCAACAAAAGTCCTCTCAAGCCAAAGGACCATGAAAGAAGGTGCTCAATATAGACAACTTTTAGAAAATAAATACTATATGCCTGCAAAGCACACCGATAAAGTTTCCCCAAACCCATACATGGAAGAAAACAGCTGAGTTAGAAGGCTAGGATTTCACCCTTATGGTGCTATAATCATGCTCTGAACATACCCCTGCCCATGTCAGAGAAGGCTGGGGATGAAGCTGATACTCTCTTCCTGCATGTGGAGGTTGAGGTTGAGAGCTCTCTCACCATGCAGTAATGAGGAGCCCAATCTTTGAGTGTCAGTGGAGGCTGAGTGAGTAATCTGAACTTTTACTGACCTTTGGCAGTAATGTAGTGGTATTGTTACTTACCTTGCCAAAGAAAAATTGAAAAGTTAATTATAACAGGTTTAAATAAGATTCTGAATAACAGAACATATTAAGAAAATGTCCAGACTTCAATTAAAAACCATTCATCATTCTAAAAACAAAATATCTCAAATTAAATGAAACATTACAGTCAATAGATGTGCCAACACCAAGAAGGCAGAAAGGCTGAATTATATGAAAATACAATTTAAAATCAACTGTTATTCTTCAAATATTCCATAAAGCAATTATGGATACACTTAGAGAAAATGAAAAATATTAAAAATCTCAGCAAAGAAATAGAATCATGGCAAAGAAAAATAAGTTGTGAAGAAGAATTCAGTAGGAAATATATACCTAAAAACAATATAATAATGAAAATTTAAAAGCCCAATGGGTACACTCAATAGACTGGAGAAGAAAGAGAAAATAATTAGCAAACTGGAAAATTGAACTAGATATTATTCAAACTAAACCAAAGAGAGAAGATGGACTAAATGAAAAATTAATAGAGCTTAAGGGAATAAAGGGGTTATAACAAATGTCTAGTATTCATCTTATTTCACTGGAATGAAACAAGAAAGAGGTTAGGAAAAGTGTTGAAAAAAACAGTTGAAATTTTTCCAATTCTGCAAGATACTTAAGCCTATAGGTTACAAAGAATTGAGATAAACACCCTGCCAATAGATGGAAACTATTAGAATTAAAATGAATCTGTCATAGAAATTAGGGAGGCCAGAAAAAAGAAAACAGTAATTTTTAAGTGATTAAATACAAGAACTGTCAATTCAGAATTCTACAAACAATGAAACTATCCTTTAGGAATAAAAAGGAAATTAAAACATTCTGATATTAAAAAAAAGGAAGGCTATCTATTGCCAATTGGACTATTTAGAAAGAACTGTCTCAAGAAAAGTTTAAAGCATGAAGGATAAAATAAAAGAAAGTATATTGGAATACCAGAAAAGAAGAATGAGCACAGCAAACCAGAACATTTTTCTTCTTCAGTTTTCTAAATCATCTTATGAATCAAGAAAAACATTATGCTGTGCAAAATGGTTCAAAATTTATGCAGAGGAACTATTTAACAGTCATAAAATAGGTAGAATAAAATAACTTAAAGTGAAAAAAAGTTGTTGCAGTTCATTTGAACTAGTAAAATGATGAAAAAGTAGACTGAGACAACTTCTGCATATTAAATGCAAAATCTGGAGCAAAACTACGAGGCTATATAAAAGATATACTAATAAGCAAAATGAATGAATTACCTTACCTAAAGATATTCAAATAATTCATGGATAAAAGGAAAATTAAAATACAGAAAACAAATAGAAAATATGTAATGACACATTGAAGCCATAATATATCAATTATTACATTAAAAGTAAATGGTTCACTATAGCATGCTGATTTTAAGTCCTTTGGGTATAAACCAAAAAGTGGGATAGCTGGGTCAAATGGTGATTCCATTCCCAATTTTCTGAGGAATCTCCATACTGCTTTCCATAGTGGTTGCTCCAATTTGAAGTCCCACCAGCAACGTATGAGTGTGCCTTTTCCCCACATCCTCGCCAACATTTATTGCTGCCTGTATTCTTGATGTTTGCCATTCTGACAGGAGTGAGTTGATGTTTTAGAATAGTTTTGTTTTGCATTTCCCTAATTGCTAGAGATGTTGAACACTTTTTTACATATTTGTTAATCGATTGTATTTCATCTTCTGTGAAGTGTCTGTTCAGTTCCTGAGCCCACCTATTGATTGGGTTATTTGTTTTTTGGTGTTAAATTTTGTGAGTTCTTTATATATCCTAGAGATTAATGCTTTATCAGAAGTAGATGTGGTAAAGATTTTCTCCAAATCTGTAGGCTTTCTCCTCACTTTATTATTTCTTTTGCTGAGGAAAAGCTTTTTAATTTGAATCCATCCCATTTATTAATTCTATTTTTTTTTAAAGAAACCAGGGAAAGGAAGGATGGATAGTATAAGATCTTCTTAAGCTTAAGGTTAAAGTCTTCAGTTTCTACTTGGAATGAGATGGGAAGCCATGGGAGGATTTTTTTTCCCTTTTTTAATATTTATTTTTTAGTTCTTGGCAGACACAACATCTTTGTTTGTATGTGGTGCTGAGGATCGAACCCGGGCTGCACGCATGCCAGGCGAGCACGCTACCGCTTGAGCCACATCCCCAGCCCCCCATTTATTAATTCTTGATTTTTACTTCTTGAACTTTAGGAGTCTTGTTAAGGAAGTCAGATCCTATGCCTACATGGTGAAGATTTGAGCATATTTTTTTCTCCTATTAGGGGCAGGGTCTTGTTCTAGTGCCTAAGTCTTTGATCCACTTTGAGTTGATTTTTGTGCAGGATGAGAGATAGAGGTCTAATTTTATTTTGCTACATATGGATTCCCAGTTTTATCAGCACCATTTATTGAATAGACTATCTTTTCTCCAGTGAATATTTTTGGCACCTTTGTCTAGTATGACATAACCATATTTATGTGGGTTTGTCTCTGTGTCCTCCGTTCTGTACCATTGGTCTACAAGTCTATTTTGGTGCCAATACTATGTCATTTTTATTACTATAGCTCTGTATTAAGGTCTGGTATACTCATGCCACCTGCTTCACTTTTCTTGCTAAGGATTGCTTAGTGTATACACACTTGTAAAGAACACCCCTGTCATTCTCTGATTCTGGGTCTCTTATTTTTCCAAATAAATTTCACAATTGCTTTTTCTAATTCTATGGAGAATGTCATTGGGATTTAATAGGAATTGCATTAAATCTGTATAACACTTTTGGTAATAAATCTGTATAACACTTTTGACAATATTAATTCTGCCTATCCAGGAGCATTCCATCTTCTTAGGTTTTCTTCAATTCCTTTCTTTAGTGTTTTGTAGTTTTCATTGTAGAGGTCTTTCACCTCCTTTGTTAGATTGATTACTAGGTATTCTATTTATTTATTTATTTATTTATTTATTTATTTATTTATTTATTTTGAAGCTATTGTGAATGAAATAGTTCTTCTCATTTCTCTTTCAGTGGATTCTTTGCTCATGTATAGGAATGCATTTGATTTATGGGTGTTTATTCCCAAAGGACTTAAAATCAGCATACTATAGTGACGCAGCCACACCAATGTTTATAGCAGCTCAATTCACAATAGCTACACCATGGAACCAACTTAGGTATCACTCAATAGATTAATGGATAAAGAAAATGTGATGTACATATTCAATGGAATATTATTCTGCTTTAAAGAAGAGTAAAATTATGGCATTTGCCAGTAAATAGTTGGAGTTGGTGAATATCATGCTAAGCAAAATAAGCCAATCCCACAAAACCAAAGGCCAAATGCTTTCTCTAATATGCAGATACTAATTCACAATAAGGCAGGGGGCACTAGGGAAGAATAGTGTTACCTTAGATTAGGTAGAGGGAAGTGATGGTAGGGGAGGGGAGTGGATGTGGGGATAGAAAAGAGAGTAGAATGAAACAGATATTATTACTGTATGTATATATGTGACTGCTTGACCAATATGACTCTGCAATATGTACCCTCAGAAAAATAAGAAATTATATCCCATTTATGTATGATATATCAAAGTGCATAAATGCATTCTGCTGTCATGGATAACTAATTAAAACAAATTTTAAAATTTTAAAAAATTAAAAATTAAAAAAGTAAATGGTTCAAATAAATCAGTTAAAAGACAGGGATTAATAAGAGTAGATATACTAGTTACAAGAAATTCACTATATATATGTAACTACATAAGTTAGTTGATAGTAAAAGGATGAACAAAGATAAATTATTCAAACCTTAACCCAGGAAAGCAGCAATATTTAAATTAAGATCAGGTATAGTAGACTTTAGAGCAAATTAAAATGATCAGAGAATGACAGGGGTGTTCTTTACAAGTGTGTATACACTAAGCAACAAAGCTGCAAAATATGTGAAGTAAAAACCAGTAGAACCAGAAGGAGAAAATAGAAACACCTATGGTGATAGTTATACTTTTGTAACCTTATCTCAATAATTAATTAAACAATTAAGTGGAAAATAAGCATGGATATAAGGAAACTAAAAAATATGATTAACCAACAGATTCTACATACATTGTTAGAACATTCCACCTAACAAGAAAAAAGTTTACACATCCTTTTCAAGTGCTCATATAACATAGACCATATGCTATCCTAAAATAAAGCTCAACAAATTTGAAAATTTTGGAATTATGCAGAGTCAGTGAAATGACAAAATGAAACAAAACTCTAAATCAATAAAAGACAACATTAAAATCTCTAAATCTTGAGAAATTAACCAATATATTTCTGAATAACTCACAACCAAAGAGGAAATCTCAGGAGAAATTTTAAACCCCTTTTGTTATGGATATAATTATTTTTATAATTAATAGGATGAACATGAATATATAGTGTATTAAATTGTGTGGATCGTACCTGAAATATTGTTGAGAAAATTTTATGTATTAAACATATATACTAAGCTGGGTGATAAATCACAAATCAATAACAAAACCTTTTATAGAATAACCTAGTAAAAGAATAGAAAATCAAAACTAAAAACAAAGAGAAGAAAGGAAATAAAGAGATTAGTGCAGAAGCAAATTAAATTAGAACTAGAAAACCAATATATAAAATCATTGACACAAAGAGGTCTTTCTTTGAAAGATCAATAAAATTAACTAATCTATAGTAATAAGAAAAAAGATACAAATTACCAAGAATGATATGGGGTATACCATTACAAACTTCAGACTCTATGAAATGTAAACAAATACATAAATACCTCTGCATACATAAATTTGAAATCTGAAATGATACAGAACACAGTCTTAGGAAAAAAAAAACAAACCGGACCACTCATCCAATTTTAAATAAGTAATTTAAATAGTTATATAACTGTTAAGGACATTTCATTCATAATTTTAAAGTCACCCCAAAGTATTCTCCCAGCCCATGATGGTTTCACTGAATAATATAACCAAAATTTTATATAAGATTTAACACCAATTCTACACGTTTTTTCTGTCAATCACAGGAGAATGGGGCACTTTCCAGTTCACTTATTACAGCTAGTGTTAGTTACCCTGGCACCAAAACATATAATCAGTATAAAAAAAGAAAACTACAGAACTATACTCCTCTTAAATATAGATGGCAAAGTCCTGAGGAAAATATTAACATAGAGAATTTAGTAATATATAAAAATAATTATATCCATAACAAATGGGGTTTATTCCAGAAATGAAAGATTGGCTCAAAATACACAAACAAATCAACTTAAATAGATTACATTGCCCCTAGGAATAGAAACAAGGCAAAAATGTTCATTGTGAGAACTGTTACCCAACACAGTGCTAAAAATTCTATCTAGTGCAATGGGCTAAAAAAGGGAGATAAAGGCATACAAAGCAGAACGGAATAAATAAAAGAATCAGTAGTTGCAGATATGATGATTGTCTACATAAAACATTCAAATAAACTTATTAAGAACATTTTTTAAATTAATATGTAAGTTTAGCAAGGTTGCAAGGTATAAGGTAATTATACAAAATAATTTCTATTTTTATATAGAAGCTATGAATACTAAGACTCTAATATTCAAAATAAAATATTACTAAAAGATGAAAAACTTTATATAATTTGAATCAAAATAATAATTTTTTATTTTTATATAAAATACTCATAGATTAGCAGACAAAAGTCCCAAATTGTTATATAGGTTTAACAAAATTTCCTTAAAATATCAATATTTTTGTAAGTATACACAATATCATTCTGAGATTTACGTGTAGAAGAAATTTAATTGCAATAGGTAAAATAATTAAAGTTGGGGTAAAGTATAAATGAGGAAAGATAATTCTACACAATTTCTAGATACATTTTATAGTTATTGTAATCAAGACTGTGTGGAATTGGTGGAAGAATACACAAAGATCAATTGAAAAGAATAAAAAACACCCTAAATAGAAATAGAAAATAGGGCTGGGGTTGTGGCTCAGTGATAGAGTGCTCACTTAGCACATGTGAGACACTGGGTTCAAACCTCAGCACCCATAAAAATGAAATAAAAATATTTTTTTTAAAAAAGAAATAGAAGATAAATAGAACTCCCCCCACACACACACACACAAATATATTCAACTTGACCTTGAACAAATTGCCCAACTCAATTTTGACAAAGATACAAAGGCAAGTCAAAAAAAGAGAGACTGATCACCCAATGGTGTTGAAGCAACTGCTCATTCACAGAGGGAACATAAGAACTTCAATCTAAGTCTCTCCACTTAGGCAAAAATTAAATCAAAGTAAATCCTGGTCTTAAATATAAAACATAAAATTATAAGACATTTAGAACAAACAAAAAAATAAGAAAGTATTCAGAATTCCGGACTAGGCAGTCTTCATAGAGCCTCTCCTTACTTATTTCACACAACAAAAGAAAAAGGGAAAAATTGGTAAATTTGGTCTCATCAAAATTAAAAACATTTGCTCTGTGAAAGACCCTGTTAAAAATTGGAAATAAGAGGTACATATTGGAAGACAATATTTGCAACCCAGATATACCATGAAGGAGCTTATCTTGATTATATAAAGCTGCATTACTTCTATAATACAATTGTGAACATTTAAACAATGCAATTAGAATATGTCAAAAGACACAAAGGGGCATTTCACTGAAGAAAGTGAACAGAAGCAAATAAGCAAGTGGAAAATTATTAAACATCATTAACAATTAGGAAACACAAATAAAAGCCAAATGATCTATCACTATACTGCAATCAGAATGCCTAAAAGAGCAAAGTGACAAAACTAAATACTGGTGAGGATATGAAGAAATTGGATCATGTCTGCATTGCTGGTGGGAACTGAAAATGAAATTGCAACTTTAAAAAGCAAACTTTAGTTCCTTAAAAAAAAAAAGACTAATAATGCTGAGAGAAAATGCATCAAAACATTAGAAACCATATGATTCCACTTACATATTATTCTTGAGATGATATTATTATTAACAAATAGAAAGCAGATTAATGGTTGCTGAAGGCTAAGGAAAGGTGACAGGAAATAAATGGGTGTGTCAATAAAAGGGCAATGTCTGGGATCTTCATAATGACGGAAATATTGTTTGTATTAATGTTGATATCCTAGTTATTACATTGCATTATAATTTTGTAAGAATTTTATCTTTGGGAGAAATTATATATACTGTTATTATTTTCAATTAAATGCAAAGCTATAATTATATCAAAGTAAAAATTTAGTTAAAAATAGTGTAAAAGGGGCTAGAACTTTTATTCTGTGGGAGAGCACATCCTTAGTAGGTGGGAGGCTGTAATTCAATCTCAGAATTCCCCAAAATAGAATACTTTGAGTACATATTATGTCCATTATAGGTTTTCTGTTTTTATGATATTTAAGTCATTTCAACATGAGCTTTGCCCCAGTTTCAAAGCTTTCCTACTCTCCTTTGATTATATTTTCTTTTTCTTTTTCAAACCTTTTCCTTTTTTTTTTGTCCTTCCTCAACTTTGTCTCAGTGTGCTTGAGAGTTTCTTTTGTTCTTCTCCTCTAACTTCATTCTGTACTTTAAATATCTTTCTTATCTTTCTCTGTATGTAAAACTTCATTCTATTCTAATATGGTTTAAGTGACTGCTTTGATTGACTTACAATATGGTACATTTGGAAACATTTTGAGACATTATTTATTTGAACTTTATTATAAGTCATGAGAATGGATTTCAGAATGATTAAGTAATTTTGTGAATTGCTAAAGACAAAATTGAAATTTAGAACTTAGATTCTTGAATCATTTGAAAAATGGTGTTGCTTAATATTAATTAATTTTGCAAAATTGATTAATCTTATTTTAAAAAAAAAATTGAGCATGGAATATCATAACTCACAACAGGTATATGTGCACGACATACAAAAATTGCAACACTGAAAAATACATTTACAAATTAATTGAAAATCCTCTTTCCACCAAGTATCCTCCTCTATTGATTTTCTTCAGAGATGAAATAAACACATTCACACACAAAAATAATAATATCTTTTCTTCACTTGAGACCATGTCTGAAAATTATTCCATATGAGCACATAGTTTGTGGAAGGCAACCTTAGTTTCAACCCACAAAGCCCCTGACTCCTGGTACCCACGTTTTACCATAATCCCCTCACGTGGAGGATGGCCAATCTATGGCTAAGGTGATGGAATGTGATAGGACTGAGAGATAAGACTATCTTGCTAAGAGATGTTCTCCAGAGCCTCTCCTTACTTATTTCATGAAGTTAGTGACCATGTGGAAAGAAATTCAGGCTGCCTTAGAAACTATGGCCTCTGGGAGCTGAGGCAGCCTTCAGGCAACAGCCAGCCTAAACAGGGTCTCTCAATCCTACATCCACAAGGACCTTAATTGCTCCAGTGAGCTGAATAGCCTTAATCCACATTCTTCCCCAACTGAACTTCTAGATTATAACTAGTGAAACTTCACTGCAGCCACAAGAGACCTGAGAAACTCCAAGTAAGCAATGTATGGAGTCCCAGTTCCAACCCTAAAAAAATAAGCGAAAATAAATATGCATTATTGTAAACTGCGGCGTCTGTTATAATTTTTTATACAACATAGAACACTGACCTAAAGATGTACCTTATTTTTTCTTACTTCATAACATTGCATTCTATTTATAAACACAGAAAATTTTAATATTTTCCCATTTATAGATATTGATTGCAAGTGACTCTTTGTAAATAGGTGAAAATACATTTGCAGGGTTAATTTCCAATAGTAAGATCTTGTATTAAATAGATGTCTATTAGTATTTACATTGGTGTTGCCAAACCACTATACAAAACCTAGTTTCATGCTAGGTTTTGTTTCAAAAAATATTTTGTCACATGTTTTTCAAGTAACATTTCTTTTTTCTCTTGTTAGCATTTTATTATTTCTATTTTCCAAAATACTAATGTAATATTTTACAATTTCACTTGTCTTTTCTTATAGCAATAATATTTTGATGCACTTTCAAGTTAAAATTATGTGGCAGTCTAAGTCACAAAATGTCAAAAATTAGCTTTTAGAAGTATATGCCTAAGGCAATGGATACAGCCAATCAAAGGCTCTAAAACTTAGCAAAGTATCCTGACTTATATAACCATTCCATTCTTATTAGATGAAGCCAAACTTGTCAGGTCTGTTGAACTACATTGGCTTTGAAGGAAGAGTGGTATTGTTTTATTAAACTATTGTAATCTTTATACTATAAGCAGAAATATCAAACAGTGCTGATACATGTAACTCAAGACCACAATTCTAGTAACAATTTTCCTTGAAAAAGCAAAATGCCAATTTTCAATGAACTTGTCTTTTAAACTTCCAGAGCAAGTGAGGGCAAGAGTTTTGGATAAATTCCCAGAACTATTACAATGACAAGAATTGTAGGTGTCAAGATAATAGCTGTTGCAACACACAAATGCACAAAAAAAATATTAATTATTTTAGGATGTTTTTTTTCTGCATACTTAGTAGGAATTTAGTGTAGGCTCCAAGGGCTTCAGTCAGAAAATATTGAGTAGAACTCATACAACATAAGGAAAAATGTCAGAAACACATATATTCTTTTTATAAAAGCAGAGAGTTGACCAATATTTATACAATCATATCATATATAGGGTAATTATATATGATGTACATATGTGATAATTATATGTATACAGTTATATATATATATATATATATATATATATATATATATGAACATGCATACACTTATAGTATTAATACATCTCATATAGCATATTACATGACCTCTGTGTATTTCATTAAAATTTACTTTGAATTATCCTTCAATGTGTTCAGAGGAGAAAATCAAATAGAATAAACAATTTTGGATTTCAGGAAACCATAATGCTAATACTGTCCTTAAACAGACAGGGCAACGTGTGGGAAGCATTACTTCTTTTAGCACTGCAAGAATTATGGCTTATGGCCTTACCTAAATCTGAAAAAAAAAAGAAATGAGGATTGCATTCATTGTCTAGAATCAATTCACAATAATCAAAGCTAACTACAACAGTTTCTAAATCATCAGTTAAAAAAAAAAAAATCCCAAATTCCATGGATTTAATCAAATCATAAATTGCTACATAACCATTAAATGCTATGAAGAAATTAGAATTAAAATGCTATACTTCCTTATCTTAGTTCAAGACTAATACATCTCATTCTTTTATTAGGGATCTTCAATATCATCTAAATATCATAAGCCAACTAAGAAAGAATAATGAATTGGAACAATTTTAGAATTTAGGTTATACATATATGTAGAATATATGAAATGATACAGCAAACTTCCAGTAATGTATGAGCTTCAGTGGGAAATCCCCTACAACTTGAAATTCACTGAAATGCATAATATATAGAAAAGTGACAAAAACTGACGATATTACATACTCAGAAAGAAACTGGTCCACAGACCTTTGCACATAGAAATTCAGGTATCTAGAATTTAGGGAGACTGATCTCTAAATATGATGAGAAATAGAAAAACTCTATTTCCAGGAAATGAGAGACATCAAAGCACTTTATAGTCAGTTTGCTTTTGTTAAATCTGGATGCTCCTATTTTCGCTTCCTTCACACATATGTCATGGGAGCGGGCAGAAGCATCTTTTGGGCAGGGGGCCACTGTGTCACTGAGTACTAGCGTGGGAAGAAGATATACACAGATTCTTCATTATACAGAGGCATGTCCAATGTCAGGGACTGTCCCTATCCCTAAGAATATAATCTATCTTCTACAATTTTTGGTAATAGAGATCATATACCTTTGAGTTTTAAAGATGCACATCATTCTGAGCTAGAGACCAATTTTGCAGCTTCCTTTGCACCCAGCAGTAGTCATGTCACTTAACGTTCTGATGAGGCATTAGGAAGCCTCCTCTCCATGCAATACGTACTCTCTCCCTTTGGGCTGAAAGGCAGATGGTGCTGACAGTGACTTTAACTCAATGAAGCCAATGGAAATAACTGTCCTGTCTTCTCTCACAACTGTGTTGTTGAGGTCTCTTCATTATAATATCTTAGGCCAATGCCCAACACAGAGAAAAAGGGACTTGACAGTGGTGATAAATAATAAAAGTAATAATGAAAAAGTACAGAAAAATGATGATAATGGCCATGAAAAAGATGATTTAACACTCTGATATGAAGATATTAAGAAAAATAAAGTGAATGAAGAACACAAAATTATATGTGGTTTTTATTAGCAAGGAGGAAATTTATGGGCTAATGTCTTGAAATAACATGTATTTATGTAGATACACATAGAAAAATCATAAAAATATTTTAGAAAACAAATCCAGATATGCTTTAAAATAATGGAACACTACAACAAAAGACATTTTTTCCCCAGAAAAAGCAAGGTTAAAGACTAAGGAAGTAATTAATGAGACACCATATCAACAAATTAAAACAAAAAATGTCATGGTTAGTTTCCTAAATAGAGAATAATCAATCAAAAAAATTAAATACCATTTATGTTAAAATTTTATCCAAACTAAAACAAGAATGAGACAGCAATGTGAAGAATATCCATTTTTGTTGGTTTTACTGTTCATTACACTAGAGTTAAACTAACCAATTCAGTAGAAGGAAAAAAAAAATGCAAAATACATATAAATTAAAGGAATTTATTTATACCAAAATAAGTTAACATTAACATTATTAAAACATAACAATTATCACCAAAAGCAAATGCAGAAACAGAATAATAATAATACAAGAGAGAGATGCACAGGTCAATAATAATTAAGAATTATGAAATTTATGCATTAGGTCAACCTAATGCATAAATTTTTCAAAGGAAAGAAAAAAAAAAAAGGAAAACCTGTGTTTCAAAGTTGAAACATGAGGTCTAAAAATGTAATAGTTTCCACTTTATGTTTTGAAACTAGTGTGGTGTACCTATGCAGGAACAAAATAGAAAATTATCAGTCATTATATAGTGATGATAAAAACTGTAGTAATTCTTAAAGGCCCAATAGTGATACTGGCCTACTCTATTCTAAAACAGCTTGTGTCAGATTAGCAAAAATTAAATACAAGACAATTCTAACTTGGAGACAAATAGTTTTGTAAAAGGCTATTGAGGGGAAAATTTGGAAATTTTAAAATATTTTATAGCAACCATTTTCTTTCTTAAAATGTATAACCTTATAATGAAATTGAAGATTCCTATGCTGTGTGATACAGAAATTAACCTCTTTTACCTTCTAGGAAATTTATTTCAAGATACATGAAGTATAAGGAGATATGTATAAAAATGTTTTCAGTAGCATTACCTACAACAGGTATTTAAAAAATTTCTTCTAATTTTCTTCAAAAATTCCTGCTATGTTATGCATTTGAATGCAACGCATCTTCACCTTTAAGAGAAATACCTGTGTATTAAAAGTATAAATAAGTTCAAGAGACTGACAAATAAAAAACCGAGTAATTATCTCATTGATTGGAGGCTGTTAGGGAAGAGAGAGAGAATATAATGGACAATGGTATATAAAGTAGATATTTTTAAAATATTCAATAGAATAAAGAAAAGATAAAGAAGGTGGCACATATTAAAACTCATGACATAAATATCAATAGTGTTTAAAGAAGAAAAGACATGATAGCTTTAAATAAATCTTAAAAATGAAGAATGAAAACAAGTGGATTTAATTATTTCATGAAAGAAATTAGGAAAAGTTTGACAGAAAATGAAAACCATGAAGAGTCAAAGGAAGAAAAGAATAAAAGTCAGAATAAAAATAAAACAAAATAGCAACAGTAAAAATAAAAAACTAGAACTGTTTACTTAGTAAACATTATAAATATAAAACTTTTGTCAAGTTATTCAAAGAAATAGGTTAAATCCAATTAAAAATACTTAGGAAAATAGGAATCATAATGACAACAGGTTTAAATTAGAGAATAATATTACAACCCAATCAAAAATTTCATCAATGAATTTAAAAACATTGAGCAAATAAAAGTTGCAAGACAAATTCAAGAACACAGAGATTCATTAGTAAAAATGAATGAATTGCTGATTTATGCTATCACATCAATGAGCTCAAAATATTATGCCAAGAGTAAGAGAGAGTAAAAGTCCACATTTTATGTGACTTTATTCATATGAAATGCCAGAAAATGCAAATCTTTGACAGATAGACAATAACTTAGTGACTTGTTAAGGCTGGAGGTAAGAGTAAGAATTGACTCCAAATGGGTACAGGGGATCTTTTTGATATGATGGAAATGTTCTAAAATTGGATTGTGGTGATGGTTGTACAATTCTGTTAATATACAAAAATTTGTTGAATTGTGCATTGATTTTATGGCATATAAATTATACCTCAATAGGCTGTTAAAATAAGAAATATAAAGCTCAAATAGACCAATAACCATTACAGGAAACAAACTGCTTATTAAAAGAATAAAATCCATCTCCCAGACTAGCTCATAAACAAACCCTGGAAGAAAAGAGATCTAGAAGGTTGTACAGGCAAGCTTCCATGAAAACTCCAAAAAGCTCATTTGTACTTTATGAATAATCAATTCATAAAGTGTGATCCTTCTAAAAACCATTTTAAAGGAAAGAAAAAAAAGGAAAACCTGTGTTTCAAAGTATAACTGTCGTAGCAAATGTGTCAAAAAGAGTGAAAAAAAAAAAAACCTAACAATCACACTGTTAATTGTAGATGAAAGCATTCTATGTGAAGTCTCATTACGGTGAATTTCTACATTATGTTCAAAAAATCATAATTAAATAAAATTTATCCCAGAAATGAAGTATGTTTAAGGTTAGGAATCTAATTTTGGCAATTTAATGTATCATGAGATAAAACCATGTAATTTTCCTCTGCAGAAAAGGTAACAATAGTCACTTGGGATAAAAATAAACTTCTCCCCATGCAGTAAATAAAGGGAAGTATTTTTAAGCTGATTAAAGGTGTTTTTTTTTTATTTTAAAAATATATGTGTTATGCTAATTGTTTTAAGGCTAAAAAAAGAGAAACATGTTTTTATTCATTATTGCAACAGGCTTTGTAGGTATACTTTCTCCTACTATATTCGAAAAGATACACATGATTTAAAATTAGCAATTCATTCCTTTGTATATATAATAAAATTCACTTCATTTTTATTGCAAGATTATATACATTAAATTCAGTAAAAGAAAATGTTCTCTGTGTCTCTTTTGTGGTAATAATTACCATGTATTTGAATCCATAATTTTTGGATAAGTTACTTATTTAATTGTTGAAGAAGATACTGTCCCAAAGGATGGTCTCTGTGAGTCAGTCATGTCCAGTGTGCCGAGTGCAAAGAGCTTCCCCATGCCTTTGCCAGAACATGTCATGGTCAACACTACTAACTGAGGAGCAGTGGACCTGTTTCTCTCACCTCATAAAGTGTGGGCTCTTTTTCAGTCAAACCTTTGGAAACTCAGTATCACTCTCCTAGTGGCCTAGCTCTGAAGATACACAGCAGTAATTTACTAGAACAATGTATTATCTACTGGTCACCTTGCTTACTTTCATGTAATCAGGAAGGTTCCACTGTGGCAAGACCACTAGTGTGCCCCACTGCATGCCTACCATGAGCCTCAACCCCTTAACAGGCAGTGCAAAGAAAGCAAGAGCAAAACCACTCACACCTGCAGCCCACAAATGCCTAAGAATCCCCAAAGCCCTCCACAGGAGGATAAAATTGATAAGAGAGCAAGGATCTCAGCCCTCAGGTCAACATTACATAACTCACCAATGCCCTTATCCAACAGCACTGAGCATAAAATAGAACCAAAGAAACAGGTATCACTTATAAGATTAAAAAAGACAATGCCTCAACATTGTGCATGCTTTGGGGAAAACAATGCATTATTTGGAATAAAAAATACATAAAATAAAGAATTGTATATCCAACCCATAGAATACAATTGAGCAGAGGAATTGAATAAAAAATTAAAAACAGCATACTACAGGAACAAAGCCACATCAATGTTTATAGCAACACAATTCACAATAGCCAAAGTGTGGAACCAAACTAGATGCCCTTCAATAGACGAATGGATTAAAAAATGTGCATATATACACAATGGAATATTACTCAGCAATAAAAGAGAATAAAATCATGGCATTTGCAGGTAAACGGATGGAGTTAGAGAAGATAATGCTAAGTGAAGTTAGCCAATCCCCCAAACCAAATTCTGAATGTTTTCTTTGATATAAGGAGGTTGATTCATAGTGGGATAGAGAGAGGGAGCATGGGAGGAATAGACGAACTCTAGATAGGGCAGAGGGGTTGGAGCGGAAGGGAGGGGGAATGGACGATTAATGATGGTGGAATATGATGATCATTATTTTCCAAAGCACAGGTATGAAGACAGGAATTGAGGTGAATATACTATGTATACAACCAGAGATATGAAGAATTGTGCTCTATATGTATAATAATAACTGTAATGCAATTCCACTGTCATATATAAATAAAAAATTTACACAACGCACACATATATAATGTATATATATTTATGTATATATATGTGTGTGTGTGTGTGTGTGTGTGTGTGTGTTTATGTCTCACAGCAAGAAGACATAAATGAGAGAACATAGTAATGAGAAATGAGAAAACAGAGATTTGAGGATAATGGGATGGCAATTTCCTTTACTGGAGGAATGAAAGAATTGAACTCAAGAGACAAATAGAGAAGTTCTCCAGTTTTGTCCACAAATCTCTGCATTTTTTGTTCCTAACAATATTATATAGAAATAGTTTGACATCGTTAATTTGGGGAAGTAGCTATCCAGGTCACTGTTAACAGTGATTCTCTTTTCTGTGCTTCTCAATTTTTCAAAATTGAAAACAATTTGTAAAACAATCAAGAGGAATAACCAAGTACAATCACAGAGCATACATTCATATTTTCGTGAACCACACATGTGATCTTACTTGCACAAATTATATATGCACTGAATGCATATAAGACTCTGGGTACTAAACTATTTAAAAAGTTGTGGATTTACGTTTCAAATCTTTTAACCAGTTATTTGCCTCATTTACTTAATATCAATGCAAAGTGAGATCTAAGTGACTGAGGTTTTGTTAAATGAAATTTCAGTTTGGAAAATTTCTATTTTTTTCCCTTACATCAATTTGATGTTAATAATTTTTTATTTTAACAATGTGTACTTTTTATTTTTATCAAAGAAATAAAGAAGAAATCCACACAGGGAACAAGTTTTACATTTATTATATTTGCTCCATCTTTTTCAAGTTCCAGCTGATATGGTGTTGTCATGAAGTTGGAGGACCAATTACTTGTCATTACTTATTTTGTGGGTTGGAGAGCAGGAAAGAATATTAAGTGCCACTTGGGTATATATAGTTCACAATTCTGTGTCTCCATATGAAACCATATCCTGGGAAGCCTGTTGATGTTTGGATTTTAATTGGCCCTATCTACAAACTTGAGGAGAGAGTTGTTGACTCTCAATACATTGATTGGTTTTTGTTTGATTATCTTTTGAAGATGATAATAGGTAGGATTCTGTATGATTCTAAAACTCTAGTTTCCTAAGAATGACTTAGGAGCAAGGCATAGTGGCACTTGCCTTGCCTTTAATCCCAGTGACATGGGAAGCTGAAGCAGGAGGATCCCACATTAGAGGACAGCCTTAGTAACTTAGCTAAATTCTGTCTCAGACAAAGAGGGCTGGGGATATATGTCAGCAGTGAAGCACCCCTTAGTTGAATGTCCAGTGCCACAAAAACAAAATGATGTGGGAACTTGGTAAAACTCAGATTCCTTGGCTATGACCAGGCATATTTTAAGATCCAAGGTTTGGGTCTGGGCAGGGGTTCTATTTTGAGCACGCAGGTAATCCTGATGGGGCAGTCCACAGAGCACCACACACATCACTGTGATGTCTTGAGTATGCAGAAGGGAGATGCTGTTCCCTTTATTGGTTCTAAAAGTTTTCCCAACTCGTTCTAGACCACCGGGCTGTAGAATGCTCAGCTTTTAGTTCTGCCTTTGTCCCAAAATTCTGAGTCAAGCTGAATTCGTTCACTGAGTTGTCATAAAGAAAGTCAGAAACTGCATGGCTTTAAAAATCAGACATTTATTCTCTGACAGTTCTGGAATCTAGAAGTCCAAAATAAAGATGTTGTTGGCAAGGTCATGTGATCTCCTATGCTTCTCGGGGAGAAACTTTTATTCTGTTTTCCAGCTTCTGGTAGCTCAGCCTTTCCTTGGCTTGTGACAAAATGACTTCAACCTCAGCCTCTGTCTCCCTGTGGCTGTCTTCCCTCCCTGTGTCTCAGAGTCTCTGCTTCCACTCTTATGAGGCCGCCAGTCCTAATGGATTAAGGACCCACCCTTGTTGAGTGTGACCTCATCTTAGCTAATTATATCTGCAGTGAATCCATTTCTAAATAAGGTCATGTTCTGAGGTTCCTAGAAGGACACGACTCAAACCAGCACACAAGAATTAAACTGTTTAATTAGGTATTATCTTAAAATGATGTAAAGTTATTCAATTTTATATCATTTCACTAAGATTTTCTTTAATTCTTGTGGCAATTCGTTTTTAAGTTGTTTTCAGTGTTTGTCAGGAGACACGGACATAATTCACTTTAGAATTACCTCATTGCTATCTGCAAGATTTGGCACATCCTCAGGAATCAGAGATTGCTTCAATAATATGTCTGTGTGTGCACGTATGTTGGGGAAGCAAAAACGACAAAAATCCTCTGGGAAGTCAATGCTCCCTCATCCTACTGTTGCCAAAAGAAAAGACTTTTGCAGTGGGGTAAGGGACTGGCCTTCAAAGGGAGGAATAAATCTCCCTAACCTCTTTTGGCCATTTGAGAGTGATTATGAGCTTTCAAAGAGTGAAAAGCAAATTTGAGTCATAATGAGGCAGAAAGCAAAAATTTTTATTTTCAAGGCAGACAAGGGATACTTGAAATTCCAGGTAACAGTTTGATTTCCTGAGGCCAAGAGAATGTAATTGTCATGGAGAGCATCCACCCCAAAGAGCTCAGTTCTCAATGGCAGCATTTCCAGGGTGGAGAAAGAGGCATTGTTTTTAACAACATCAGTAAAAGTTATTCACAAACCAGGCTGTCCTTGATCTTGTCTCAACCTCACCCACTTCATTCCTTTCAAACAATGAAGTTGAAGTTTTACTTACTCCAAGAAACTCCCTTAACTGTGTTTTAATTTCTGCAAGCCAGATTGAAACACATTTCTTGTGTAAACCTCTGTGGAGTCTTCGGGCACCAGGTCATCTCAGTATGACCTTTGGTTTTACTCCATATCCAACAACACCATAATCTATTAAACCACAGAAATTCGAAACTTCTCAAGAAACTCACTTTAAAAATAAATAAACACTGACAAATATTTTCATTCATCCTAATGTTGAAGTTCCCAGGATATTCCTGATCCTTTGGCTGCTAAGTTTTGCCTTGAAAGAACATGGGAGGCACAGATAAATGGTCACAACCAAACATTCATGGAAAAAATGGCTGTGTGCTTATGCATTGTTCTTAATCACAATTTATAGACTTGGGCACTGAGATATCCTCAGAATGCTCTCCAAGTGGTCAAAACCATGTACATTCTAGATGATTTAATAACCATGGGTCCTAAAACTAGCCTGTCTTTAGAGAAAAGAATTTTCCATTTGTGGCTAGGAGAAGATGACTTGAAATGTCAATAATTTTATTTCAAAAATCTTCCACCAGTATTTTCAAGCCATATTGATATATGAATAAGTCAATGAAGGTGATACTAATTCACTATGCTATTGAAAAGTTTATGCATATTTAGTTGTTATCAAACAGAAAATAATGGTTGAGCAGACGTGGATGGTTTTCTTGTGCTTTAAACAGTGTGGTCTCTAAAGCAATCCCTGGTCATTCAAATTTGTCATCTACAGCATATTAAATCAATGAGTGGAAGCATAGCAATGGAGATAAGTAAAAGCACTTGGTAAAATGTAAAGTAATATTCATATTAAGATCCTGTGCAGTTGTGGTTCTCAACCCTTACTATGTTTTGCAATGAACTGTAAAACTTCAAAAGAGTTTAGACAGCCCTACCAGCAAGAGAATTAAGAAGCCAAGCACAGTATAACCACCCTGTAGAATGGAATGCCCTCTGTCTTCTCCACACAGTATACAGGAATGGATAATGATTTAAAGTGATGGACCCCAAAGTTATGATGCTGTGGAAGAAACCAAATCAAGAAGGGGACAAACATTCTCTGATTTCCATTTATATGACTTTCTAGAAAATGTACAAATATGGGCACTGAGATCTCTTAAAAATGGGAGAAATTTATTGTCTATGAAGTATAACTCTAGAAAGCTTGGGGAGCCAGGCAAGGTGGTGCATTCCTGTAATCCCAGTGGCTCAGGATGCTGAGGCAGGAAGATCTGGAGTTCAAAACCAGATTCAGCAAAAGCAAGGCACTAAGCAACTCAGTGAGACCCTGTCTCTAAATAAAATATGAAAATGGGCTGGAGATGTGGCTCAGTGAGTTGAATCCCTGCCCCACCCACACAGATTCTAATTTAGTGAAAAATCTCAAGGAAGGGTAAATTTTATTCTCTCCCCAGGTTAATCCAATGCCAGTTTTAACATCACAACCCAATGGTGTCAATTTGAGAAGACCTAATCCTTCTTGACTTCAGTACCACAATTGTAGAAAATAAAATATTGCTACCTGAACTATCAGTGATATAAACACCACCACTCCTCCATAAGTAGAATCATGACAAAATTATCCTGCCCAATGAATGCACATTGATTGATTTGTAATACATTTACAATCTAATACAGTGGTTCATCTTTATTATTTCTCTGTGGAGATCACATTCAGGTTTTTAACTTTATTCAGGATCATGTTAAACATTGGTGGTTTCCATGGAATTCACAGTGGTACCAGAATAAATGATCCAATTTATGATAGCACCATTTTGGTTTAATTCAGACTAAGACCGCTAGACTAAAGTCATGATTTTAATGTGATTATTTAAATACCCAAGGGAACTTCAGTTTTACAGAAAATACACATTAAGCATCTACTATTTAAAAGGTACCAACGTCCCCCTTTACTCCAAAGAACTTTCACTGGAGCGTGAGAGATGGAGAGTGCCATTCAGAATGAGAACAGACAGCAGATATCAATGGGTACCCACCACGCTCTAGCCAGGGAGAGAGGTAAAATATTCCCCTTCTTGTAATACTTGGACCTGGTTTCCCTTCCTTCTGCTTCTCTTGCATCAAATCCACCTGTCACATTAACACTAGATTGAATTTCCCAAAGTACAAATTTTACTATGTGACATCCCTGCCTGAAATCCTCCAGTGATGCTTCTTGACCAATATGGTAAACACCAAACTCCAGCCTACCATAAAGCTTTGTGTAATCTGGGCTCTGCCTCTTTCAGCTGCTTCATCCACTGCATCCCATTTTCCCCACCCCCATTCTCCAACTCAGCTCTTAGTGCTCCAAGCTCAATCAATGCTAAATCAGGGAGAGTAGGGGGAAAATTGCTTGTTGGTCATGTATGATGTGACTCTGCATTGAAAATTGTGCTGAGTGTGAAGTTGACCTCATGAGCATGAAATAGTGCAGTAGCCCAGAGCCCTTTCCTGTACCAACTTGGTTTAGGGCTCTATTGTCATCATCTTGAAATTTGTAATGATATCCTTGTGTTTTGCAAGTGAAGTCCCATATGGCAATGGGGCATATGAGTACATGAGATAACTCAGACTCAGCGTGCCCAAGGGCAGACACACAGCGGTTGGTCCTGCATGCAAGCTTGGACGCTGGCACAGTCCTGGGCACACCTCTTTGTTTTCAACAGGATTCTTTCACTGCCTTTACCCCCTTTCACATTTACCAATTTATCTTCTATTTCCTAGATAGTGAGGAAAGGTCCTATACATGCTTCAAAACTCAACTGAGGTATCATTTTATTCTATGAAGGCTTTCCCAAGACCTGCAAGAGTCCATTATTTCCACTTTTGAGCCACCTCTAGTTCTACCCCTAACCTCTCACTTCCAGCATATGTCACAAACATCACTCAATTATTTACCGATATTTCAGCTCTCACTAAATCGTGCATTCCTGTAGGAAAGGAGTGATTTTATCTCTGACGCCAAGCACAGTCTCTTCATACATTTTTATCGGAATTAAACTGCAGGCACATAGCAAATTTGCTTCCAGCAAATGAAACAATGTGTGAGCAAATAGCTGCCTCTATAAGCTGTAGGCAAAAGCGAAGCTCAGTATATTTGGGGTGTTCTAACCTGTCCAGCAGCACCCACTCAGACAAAACGTGGCACGTCTACACCCGGGAGCCTTCCTTTCCATATTTGCCTGCCACTTATTCAGTCTCTTTCATGTGAAAATAAACGTTGTCTCCAATCCACTGGGGAGAAGGTTTCTTCCAGTTGATTGAGTTTAATACTGCAGTGTTTACTTTCTGGCTTTTCATTGAGTATTTAAATCCAGGTGTTTACAATATGGGTTTCTTCCTCTGTAATTTCTGTGTTTCCCAAAAAGATTTTCTGAAGCAGCTGGTGGCACATATGTAAACAAAATCAAAATATTTGTTTAAATTTTTCTAGGGTTTTGCATCTCCTGGACCTAGTGACAGAAGATGTTTATTTTAGAATTGGCTGTGAATGATGTAATTGAGATTGTATTGCCTAGGAAGTGAAAAACAATTGAAATGAGAGTTATTCAAGAACATTACCTACTAGGGTGTGCTGCTATAATTATTGGTATAGTTATTGGGGTAGTGGTTGAATAAAGCTGAAAAGGACACAAGTAGGTATTAATACTGATAGGATAGTGTATTAAGCACCTATTATGTGCTGGATTGTAAGTTCAAATTTAAAGAATATACTATGAGATTTGGGGTTTGCAAAACAAGCCCATATTTGAAGGCCAAAATATGAATTTATAAGTTATGGCATATATTATCTAGTATGTTCTCTAATTGATTGTAAATAATATCTTCTCATCATGACTTGCCCTTATAATAATGTTTTTTTGTTTGTTTTTGTTTTTGTAAAATAGCATGTGACTTACACAAAGTCTAGGTAGCTGCCAAAGACACAGTGAAAGGATATGTGCAGGCAGAGAGTGGGACAAGGGATCATTTCTTGGCCATTACCTGAACTCAGAACACCCATGAATTTTCTGTGTCACGCACAGCAGTACCGTGAAGAATGAAGCAGACGTGGTTTCTGTCCATGAGAGTTTGCAGATGTATCTTAAATAATCGTATAGTTCTATGAAAAACTGCCCCTGGGAAAATGCTGTGGAAATTATATGTGAGATGAAAGCCCATCTGGGAGGACTGGATACAATCTGGGAAAGCAGACCAAGGGAACAGTATGTATGAGTACAAGCAGGCTTGAGAGTCCCGGCTAAAGCAAAGACGGGTCTGGGGTGAGATGAGGCTGCAGAGGGAGCTAGAGTCCTGTAAGACATGCCAGGAATTTCTGTTTTTACATAAAAAAGTTATGTGAAGTCATAGCCCTTCTGCAGAGGGGGACGAAAATTGGAGGAAAGAGGACAAAAGAAGCTTCTCTACCAACCTTTTTATTCTCAGAGACTCGTCTGAACCTGATGTTCAAATATAATAGGCCTGGAAAGAGTCGAGATTAACATAATATTATCTTTCCCTGCTAAAGATCTAGAAACAATCCACGCCCTTTTGTCAGTGGTGGAAAATATCCACACCTCGGACCTCAATGCAACTCCAGGGACAGCAGGCCAAGGCTTGGTGAGGTCAACAGCTGTTCAGCAGGCCTCTACCCTATAGACCATGCTTCAGAATAAAAATCAAAAACAACTCTGGGTGTTCCGCAGTTAGCCTTGTGGAGTCTGGCAGCAATGCACAAGGTTTCAGAAGCATCTGTGTGCGTCAAGGAATGTATAGAAATGTGAGCCAGCTAAGACTTGATGAGCCTTTGCAGGTTTGGACCGTGGGAGTGCATGTCTGTGTGACTGCGTATTTGTGCTTCTTGCTAATCAAAAGCACCTGGGTGGGAGAAACACAGAAGTCATTTCCTAATTGAAAACAGTTTAGGAATCTAAATACTGGAGTGGATCCACCCTCACCCTCCCTAATGAACTGTGTGCAGCTTTCCCAGCATATGGAATAAAGAATGGATGTGTGATAACATTCTGCTGAGCTAAACATCAGATAGCATGCTGGGCAGGAAGGATGCAACTGCCCTCTCTGCTGAATTGCACAAATGAGAAGTCTGCCTGGGATCAATTTCTAAAAATGCTGATAGTTTCAACACAAGACAGCTTATTATGGTATGTTTGAGTTTTGAAAATTAACATTCAATTTCTCCAAGATAATTGCCAGATTTATCTATTAAGTTTCTTCATGCAGCCTACGTCTCACATATTGCACATCAAAAGACACAATCTCTGCTAGGTTCTGGAGACACAAAAGCAAATAACACACATGTCTTGCCCGTAAGAAGCTTCTAATCTAATGGTAGAGGCAAACTTGTAAGCAACTAGGAGATGTGCTGTCCCATGAGACACAGCAGAGAGCTGTGAGCACTATCTGAACATGGTCAGTTCCCATCATCTGTTTTTATTCTCTGTTCATCCCCATGGACACTGGTCTTATTTCATATGGCTACCTTGGCATTTCATCAAGGATCTTCCTTTAAGAACTGCCAAGTACATTAATGCACACTCTACTAATCTTGTTGGAAATTATTCCCCAACTCTTCTCATCCACCATCCGCACCCCAACCCAAGCATAGCTTGCATTAGAAAAAGAAGTGCAATCATGTCAACAGAAAGTACATTAAAAAATCCTCCTCACGTACTATGTATGGCAAAACTGGCTCACCAATAAATGAAGACTTAACACCTACTGTTACAGTTTGGATGTGAGATGTCCCTCAAAAGCTCATGTGAGAGACAATGCGAAAAGTTTAGATGAGAAATGATTGGGTTATGACAGCCTTAACCCAAGCAGTGGATTAATCCCCCAATGGGATTAACTGAGTGGTAACTGATGGTGGCTAAGGTGTGGCTGTTGGAGGTGGGCATTGGGGGTGTGGCTTTAGGTATATAGTTTGTAAATGTCCCAGGGAATCTCTTTCTGATTGCTGATCATAGTTGAGCCACTTCCCTCCACTACACTCTCCTGCCATTAATGTTGAGTCTCACCTTGAGCACTAAGCAATGAAGCTAACTATCTCTGGACTGAGACCTCTGAAACCATGAGCCCTCAAATAAACTTTTCCTCCTGTACAATTGGTCTGGTCATATCTTTCAGTCACAGCAATGAAAAAGCTAACTAAAATAGAAATTGGTACTGAGAATGGGGTCATTGCTGTGACTACCGTGATTATGTGGTTCAGAATCTTTTGGAGCTTTTTGGAATTTGGGGGAGAAATTTTGAGATGGTTAGCAGTGCAAGCTGGAAATATTTTAGATTGTTGTAAGAGGAGCTTAATGGCAGATTCTGGTGGGAGCTCAGAAGACCAGAATGCCAATAAGAGTGTGGACACTGAAGACAGGGCTCAAGAGGGTTCAGAGAAGGAGGACTCATTGGAATTTGGAGTAAAGATCATTTGTATTATGTTCTGGCAGAGAAGTTGTCTGCATTTTACCTATGTTCTGAGACTTTCTGTGAGGCTGATTTTAAAAGCAATAAACTTCTTAATCTGTTAGAAGAAATGTCTAGGCAGAGCATTCAGGATGGGGCATGGATATTGCTGGCAGCTTTTAGCCAAGTTTGTTATGATCTCTAGGAGCAGAATGCAGAGCAGAAACATTTGAAAAACTTGAACTTGAAAGGCAGAAGTAAAACTGGGGAAGAAAGTTGTAATTGTTAAAGACATTAGAGTCACTAAAGTAATGCTAAAGACTTTTTCCAGAGACTATAAGAAAAATGGCTAAAGAGCATCACAGGAATTGGCAAGATCATATTCATCTCAGATACAAGGAGATGAAAGTAAAATTTCTCTTGAGAAAAGACCAGTGGGGTACCCTTCTTGCAGAAGGGGGCTAAAAAGTTTTTTCAATGTGCTCAGCCACACACACACTCAGAGGCTGTGGAAGCCAGGGGAGGCTTGGCTACTGCTTGAGATGGTGGCAGAGCTTGGCATTGGTTGTGATGCTGGTTTTGTAGGAATGCAGGATTCTGGAGTTCAGGGATCATGGAGGCTTCCACCAAGATTTCAAAGGAAGGCCTGTGAGGCCAAGAAAAGCGCAGCAAGGTCAGAGTCCCTGCAGGCAACCCCTGAGAGGACACTGCATGGAGATGTGAGGTGGAAGACAAAGCTACAGTGGAGACCCCCAAGATTAAGAAATGCCAGTTCTTTGGAATGCCCACTGAGGGAGGCTGCAGGAAGTAAGCAGAGACAAGCCAACAGAAAGGCTACTTAGGCTGCAAACAACAAGGCCACAAGGGCAGAGCTACACTAGCCTTTTAGATAGAACACAGGCCATGTGTCCCCTATGCTGTACATGGAGCTACAGGACGTGTTTGCCCAGCTGGATTTCAGTCTTGTTTTGGTCCTGTACCTTCTTTCTGTGTCCTTATTTTTGTGAATGGAAATGTTTTACTCTGTACCTTCATATATTGGATGCTTGTAAATTACTTTTGATTTTTATAGGAGCTTAAGATGCAAGCTTGCCCTGAGTCTCAGAGGAGACTTCGTACTCTAACTTTGGAGCAGTGGGAACTGTTAAGACTATGGGGACTCTTGGAAATGAACTTAATGTATTTTGCACTCTGAGATGGACATGAAGTTTTGGGGACCAGAGACAGAATGTTATGGTTTTGATGTGAAGTGTCCCCCAAAAGCTCCTGTGTAAAACAATGCAAAAAGGTTTAGAAGAGAAATAATTGGGTTTTAAGCTCCTTAACTCAATCAGTGAATTGAAGCCCTGATGGGATTAACTGAGTGGGAACTAAAGGTGGGTAGACTGTGTCTGTAGGAGGTGGGTCATTGGGGGTGTGGCTTTGTGGTATATATTTTGACTCTGGAGAGTGGAGTCTCTGCATCCTGATCATCATGTGATCTGCTTCCCTCCACCACACTCCTCTACCATGATGTTCTGCCTCACCTCAAGCCCTGAGCAATGGAGCTGGCTCTCTATAGACCAAGACCTCTGCAACTGGGAGCACCCAAACTTTTCCCCCTCTGCAATTGTTCTTGTCAGGTCTTTTAGTTACAGTAGTGAAACAGCTGAGTAAAGCATCTGGGAGTCAACACCTGTGGAAAGAACAGAAGTAGAAATGTGTAAAGGAATGTTTCAGAGTTTCCCTGGGTCGGAACAGAAGGGATGAACTTTCCATCCTTCTCTAGATCAGTCATTGGATGCCTGCTGTCCTTGGAGAGGCAGACCTCTCCTGTGGAGCTGATCTCCAAAGCCACCTGAAACAGGATGACAGTGGTACTCCCAGAAGTTAGATCATGAATCCTCCATTCCTGAGGAGAGATCTGGGCAGTATGTCACATCATCATATCCACTACCAGCTGCCCCCCGAACAGGGAGGAAACTTTCCAGTGCATTCCTCTTTTCTTCAGACAATCCAAGTAGCACTTCTGATGCACTGAATAAAGGAATCGTAACTCCTGCAGAAGACGACTGAAGGCTGAGCCAAGTCGGATCTCGGCGGGTCACTGTGCCCTTCAGATAAGCAGCACCTGCCCTGAAATCTATCTTGTTTTGTGAAATATATGGTTAACTTGTGCCAATATGACAAATACCTAACATATTTTCTCTGTCGCCACCATTTATTTCCTTTAATTTTTAACATTCTAGTTTAAAAACAGGGAAGCACCTGGGTTTCTCATGCAGGTGACAGTATATGATTCATTTCCCAGGAAGTAAAGAAAGCCTTTTCATCCGAAAGTAAAGAAAGCTTTGGAATTATTTTAGACATTCTCCTCCTTCCCCACTTGCAATATTTAGTTGATCACCCATACCCTGAAAGAACTGTGTCTTTTATCACATAGTTTAAGGGGAGGTAGGAGAAGCATATCTGACTCATCTTCTCAGGGGGAGAATTGAGGGCTAAGAGAAGTGTATGTGTGTGTGTATGTGTGTGTGTGTGTGTCTGCCTTTTCCCCTCCCTCTCACTCTGTCTCTGTCTCTGCTTCTCTCTGTCTTTCTGTCTCTACCTCTGTATCTATCTCTCTGTGTGTGTCACACACACACCACCCAAAGAGAGAGAGAGAGAGAGAGAGAGAGAGAGAGAGAGAAAGAAACAGGAGAGATTCCAAAATGGGATAACTGTCTTTATAAGCCTTCCCCACCCAGCAAACCATACATTCTGTTGGATGTTAACTGACCCCATTGGTGCTGAAACAACCTCTGTCATTGGAATGAACTAGCATTAAAGTACTCAGGATGAGAAGCACTTCATTGTCACTGTCCCCATGCTGAAGTTTGGATTGTAAATGTCCCCTAAAGGCCCATGAGCTGAAGGCTTGGTTCCCATCCCAGGGTGCTATTGGAGGTTGTGGAACCTTTAGGAGGGGGGCCTTGGAGAAGGAAGTGATGTCACTGGGTCCTTCTTTCAAAGAGGATATTAGGATTCCAACCCTGCTTTTCTCTCTCTTGTGCTTCTGGCAGCCATGAGTGTGAGCATATTTGCTCCAACTATGATGCACTGTGCTGCCATAGGCATAGGCCCCAAACAATAGTGACCAGGGACCAAAATCTCTTAAATTGTGAGCCTAAAAAAAAAAAAAAAAAAAAAAAAAACTTCACTTCTTTTAAGATGACTTTTTCTCAGATATTTTGCCACAGTGACAGAAAGCTAATGCACCCATTAGCCAGCTCCGAGTTCCAGTATACACCTGACTTCTAGGAATTATTACATTGGAAATATTAGTATCAAACTTAATAGTTTACACTGCATTTTTCATTTAGTTTGTTTTTCAGTATTGTCTGAGATTGTGAGAAGTAATTATTTACTTTCCCAGGTTTAAAATTTTAAAACCAAGTCCAAGGAAGACCAAAAAAAAAAAGCCCAAGTCACATCACCAAGAAAGGAAAAAGTTACTATAACTGGAGTTTTGTAACACCAGCAACTGAAATTCGTGTAACACACCATGAAGAAAAAATGAGGAAGATGTGTATTTCTATGAGACAACACAAATACAAGTAAGGCCACTGGAAATCTGCTCCTGTGAAAGCAATAGAAAATTTCAGTGTATAGGAAAAATGCTGAAGATTATTAATTTAACAAATATTGGTTGAGCCTTTTCCATGTGCCCAGTTATTTTCCTATTACCCAACAATCTTGAGCTGGCTCCCCTGGTAGCCTCTGTGAAGCTGAATCTACAGACCACTTGCTCAGAAATTCCCACAGAGCCTCTGAAAAATAGCTGTTGCGTCAGAACCCAGAGGAGTGGGTAGAGGAACATCCACCTTTAACATGTATTCTGGGTGACTCTTATGGATCATAAATCTTTACTCAGATTCCCAAGTAGTTTGAATTTATGATTTTCTTATTTCTAGTACACAAGGTAAATACTGTCAGAAAATCTACTTGTATTATTTGCTTTGAAATATCTTTTTCACTCAAACAACCCTTCTCAAATCCAATGAAATGATAAGGGCTGATAATTCAGGAATATAGCATTCAGTCTCTAAGTACCAGTAATGTCTTCCTGGGTTTGTTGGAGAGATCTATGAGGGTGGCCCAACTGTAAGATATCTTTCTTTGGCAGCAATCCCATCAGTTTGTCTGACAAAAGTTTGTGCCTATATTTTAATGACTCATATTCTCCTTCTGCTCTGTCCCATGAATTACTTGGAAGACTTTCTGCTGATTTGGAACATCATATGTCAAGGGGCAGGTACTGGGTTATGCATACGTATATTTCAAGATGAGCAGATGCAAACCTTGGAACTACTTGCTCTTTTACAGACCTCTTGGGAGGTTGTTACACAGGCTTCACACTCTTTATTGTCAATTTTAACCTTAAATTTTCCAAACTATGAAATAGTACAGTTGCTAGTGCAGGTAGGGAATTAGGATGACAAACATGCTATATACATCAGAGAAAGAAGACAGGGAGCATTTATGACTTAGCTTATGACCATGACTACAGCTGACCTGTGAATTCTGTGCTCTGATATACATTTTCTCTGAATGTGAATCCTTTTTAAAGGTTCATGTAGGGAAAGCAGAGCAAGAAGAACTTGGATCAAAAAAATTATTAAGTATGTAAAAAGATCAAATTGCTAGAATAAATCTGAGACAGAACTGCCAGAATATTTAATAATTATTCATTAATGTTAACAATCCATGAGTCATTTTTGTGAAATCTGAAATATTTCCAGTCTTTCCACATGAAAGGCCTAGTTATACATCAACCATCCTTTCCACTATTTGAGATGAGGGGCAAAGTTTAAAAGGGGAGTACTGGATGGGAAAATAGAGGAGAAAAACTTTCTCTAACCACAGGATGAAGAATCTTTTAAAGTGTGGAGAAGGAACACTGTCTAAAGTTCTCTCTTGAATGCCAGGAATTTAAATTGTATACTGCTAAAATTGGAAATAAGTATGTCTAACCCAGGGTTTCTTAACCTCGGCACTACGGACATTGGATTGAAATAATTCTCTGTTTCAGGGACTGTCCTGTGTATTGTAGGAGGTCCAGCAGCATCCCTGGCCTCTATCCACTAAGATGACAATACTCTCCTCCCCATTGTAATAATTTAAAAATGTCCTAAGACATTGACAAATATCGCATGGGGGACAAAATCACCCCCCATTGAGAACCTCTGGACTGGCTGGACTGGCTCAGCCACATGGATGACCCTCAGTGTGTGAAGTGGTACGCAGCCTCCACTCTGCTCACGTCCCCACCCTCAGGGGGCACCTGTTGTCCACTTTACCACTGACAGTTCAGTCTTCATGGCTATTGGCTGCAGGTGGTATTCTCTTCATGCTGCTATTGTAAGTGAACTTTTTACTGGACATTCGAGGTGGAGGAAGTTGTTGTTGTGCCATAGCACACTACAGGAAGCAAGTCAATACTGAATACCTGCTATTAAAATTAATTTAATGTAATAGCTGACTCCGTCATGGAGACAGTCTTATGAGCAATCTTCCTTTTAAGTCTCTAATTTCCTACTGTGGTCCGGAGTTCCTACTCTCTCCCCAGTACATTTCTGGCTTATTCTTCTTCCCATACTAATTGATGAGTTCTCTGACTTTCCTGGCTACCATTACATAACAATATAGGCCAGTCCAGCTCAGGAAACCAATCTTCTGGGCTTACCTTTACATGATAGATGGATAGCTAGGTAGAAAAATAGATAGGTGCATACATATTAAATGTATGCATGTGAATATAGGAATATATGTATACATACATTCATATAAAAACAAAACCATTTTTGCTAAAAGTAAAAGAAGTATTATTAATCCTCATTGTTTGTAAAATGATTACAATCTTTCTTAATGTATCTTGGGTAAATATTCCCATAGACCTCCATCTCCCACCAAGCAGAGAAAACCTCAGGAACCTGTGGTCACTGTTATGGCTTCATAATGTAGTTGGCGTTTTTTTGTTTTTTGTTTTCCATTACTTTACTTAACATGGACCTCCAACCCACCTAGGCAAAGATAATTTCTATATGGTGTAATGCAAGGAAACAAGTGAAAGAGACACACTCTTAACATAATAAGGGGCAGCAATCTATGAACAGGAGGTTAATCCTCACTGTGTAAATGTCTGCCATTTAGACAGCCTGCATCAAAGTCAGGCCACAAAAAAAAAAAAAAAGCAAAGTCAGGCCACAAGACCACAGTGAGGTCATTGCCCTTTTCCTTCTTCATATAAAGAGCCAAAACATTCTTCCTTGCATAGGGTGGTAGCTCTAGATTAAACTAGGAAAATGCCTTACATTACACTAGATACTGGATAAAATGGGGCAGGAGCTCACACAGGGGGAAGAGACTCGGGAGAGAGATTAAGACAAGTGTGCAGAGATGCTCCCTTTGGACCACAGGGAAGCGCAAACTGGTTCTCTACAATCAAATACTCAGACTCCATGCCTGGACACAGACCTCAGGGAGAGGTAGAGTAGAATAGATAGCTTCACTGGATTGAAATACATTGCCTGAACTTGAATTAAATTGGTAATGAATCACTCTCCAAAATTTACCCGTCACACCATTTTATTGAGTAATATGAAACCTCTCCCTTCTATAGTTAGGGAGTTACTTCTGGAATCACATAAACAACTTTATATTACTCCCAGAATATACTTGAAATTTTCCAGTGCCATATTAAAATATTCAAAAACTGAAGTAGTATTGACAGTCTCTGCACCCAGGTGACTAACCAAACTGAAAATTAAGGAATTTTGATCATTTTAGACTATACCTATGATAAATCCAGAATGTGAAACCATTTTTAGTTGGATTTAATGGTGTTGATTTTGGTTTTATTGTATCTTAAATACAATTTAATTTGGAATGCTGCAGGATGTGACTGGAAGATCTGTCAATAATAATAAGATTCATTTCCAATGTTAGCTAAGGAGGAGAGAAAGATGTCAGAGGGTGCAGGTTAGTCAGCTCAGGTCTGCAGAACACTGTCAGAGGTATGCTTGTATCACATGGTTAGTTTATCTTGCCATTAACAGATTAAGATTACTGTACTTGTGTGGGTAAGAACTTGTGAATCCCAGATGGCCCCTTATCAGTGTTGGAGAGGAATCAAAACTGTGTTTAGGAGAATTACACAAAACAAGCTTTATCTCAGAATAATTCAAAAGCCAGTTAAGAAATTTATAAACACACACACACACACACACACACACACACACACCACTCCCTCTCTCACACATTCCTGTATGTATATACAGCTATATTTATATATATTTCATATGTATCAGATATGTACATCAATCTTGAATGCTGTGGACATAGCAAAAAAACATTTTCTAAATTACCTTAAGTCAGGAAAACTTCTTCTAATCAATAGGGTCTCTAATCCCCATAGAAATAATCAGGAATTTTTGGAGGTAAGAGCCCAAGCCCTAATACAGTACCTACCAACACAGTCTAGAAGAAACCTCAAAAATTACTTTGAGTCGGAATCAAGTTTCTAAAATGCTCTCTTTCCACAATGTCCATAACTCAAAATCAGTGAGATCTTGTCACAATTATATGTATACAGTTTGTTTAATGAAAACAATAATAAACTGACCGCAAAGCTCTGCTCATCTCCTAGCTGTTCTCAATTGACCTTTTCCCAAAGAAGGCTCTCCCCCCCTGATGAAAACTGCCTCATCAGATTTGTCTGGACTCCAGGAATGTCCCTCAATCCATCTTCCATGTGCTGCCAAACACCTATAAAAAATAAAGTAGCCAATCTATAGTATTCTTCTGCTCTAACACTTTAGTGTATTAATCATGGCTTAAAAGGCTTCTTTTGCCCATGTCCAGCTAAGTTCTCTGAGAGCAACCCCATACCCACTTCTTTTATCTATCTATCTATCTATCTATCTATCTATCTATCTATCTATCACTAGTTCAGATCAGTTATATGTGACAGCAGAAAGATTTTTGATTCATTGTACACAAATGAAGCACAACTTTTTCTTTCTCTGGTTGTATACGAGGTAGAGTTGTACCACATGAACCTAGATAATGATGTCCTTCTCATTCTACCTACTTCTTTTCCTAGCATAACACAGCCGTATCAGGGTTATAGAGAGACTGTTTTATGTTGCCTATAACAACAGAGGTGGAGATATATTCTTTTGACAAAACATTTTATTTTTTGCCTATAGCCAGTCACTCTGGACTAGGCAAAAGATGCTTGAAATCGAGGGTGCTCAGCAAACTAGGGTTTCCTTATCCATTTCTGGCCCCTTGCAGCCATCCAAGCCTGTTGGAAATAGAATATCAGAGGTGCAGATGATGATGAGAGGCCCAGAGGTGCAGATGATGATGAGAGGACTCCAGAGAAGAGAGAGGCTCTTCTGAGGGCAGCCTTGCAAGTCTGAAAATGAGAGCTTGCCTGGGGACCAAAGCAGTGTGTGAAGAATGCTGGAAAAGATCTGTCAGACGTTCCTGATTCCCTGCCCACAGCCAACCCTGTCCAGCCCACACCTGAAGTATTGAAAGACACATAAAGGGTCCTCTTGGAGGGTTGGGGTAAGTACCATTTTACCTTCCTGGTATGAAGATCACAGCATATGATTTTTTAAATACCCCGGATTTCTACCATGGCTCAAGGAATTTTTCTAGCATGGTCTATATCTCCCTCTGAAGACTCAGTTTTTTCCACTGATGGCTTGACACTTCAGACATTCCCACACTGCTTGAACTCCAGTGTTTAAGCATTATCTGTTTTGCTTGTGTGTCCCTTTGCAATGAGATATCTGTATCTACTTACTCATAATATGAAGCCCTATTCCTCTTTTGTGGTTCAGCAGACCTTCTAGAGCGATATTTATCTCACATGATCTCTCAAGTTGAATTTAGGGCTCTTCATTATTTATGGCTCAATATAGACATGTATTGCAATACATCATAATTGCAAGCAAATATAGTTATCCCACCACTAAGCTATTAGTTTCTCGAATAATTTTACCCTATGAGTCTTTTAGGTATTTCCTCCACCATCCAGAGTAGTCAATAAATGTTTTCTGAAGAAAGAAACACTAGAATGACAGGATTTTCTGTATTTTTTCCCTGCTAGTATAAATTAATGAGATTATATTTTTCTTTATAAATGAAATGTGAATGATAGGGTCGGTCCATTGGCAAGGAACATTTTCCCAGCACCCCTACAATCCTTCATTGTTGTAGATCCATTGATGATAAGGTAAGTCCCAGCAAGAAGGTACTTCAAGTGCTCTTCTGTGACAGCAATCCTGTGCCTGGGGCCAGGGAATCCTGAGACACTCATGCTCTGCTTGGGCATCAGCCAATGCACATCCAAAACTGGATTTTTGTAACACCTGCCTCATCTAGTTTCTGAAGTATGATTTAAGTCTTTCAATGTTCTAAAAGTCAAGTATAAATCAAATTATGAAATGTATATCTAGTAATTTCAAGGAAGCATTTGTTCTCAATATCTATTTTGAAGAACATCATAGTTCTTTAGAGTGATATGATTTAATCTAATTATATAATTAATCTTTAAGTGCCTTATTGTAGAATAAGTTATTTTTATAAGACCTTGAATTATATAATACCTGCATAATCCATCCTCATAAAATTTGTATATTTTAAAATTAAGAAATAGTTCATTCTATATGGTATTTGCAGGTAAATGGATGGAGTTGGAGAATATTATGCTAAGTGAAGTAAGCCAATCCCAAAAAACCAAAGGCCAAATGTTCTCTGATAAGTGGAGGCTGATCCATAATGGGAGTGGGACGTATGGGAAAAATGGAGGAACTTTGATGGAGCAAAAGGGAGGGAGGGGTGGCAAGGGAGCATGCGGTCAGGAAAGATGGTGGAAGGAGATGGACATCATTACCCTAGGTACATGTATAACTATACATATGGTGTGATGCTACATGGTGTAAAACCAGAGAAATGAAAAATTGTGCTGGAATTGTGTTCAATGAATCAAAATGCATTCTACTGTCATATATACCTAAGCAAAGTAATTAACAACAGCAACAATAAAAAAGAAATAGCTAGTTTTAAATGTTGGAAGAGAAATCAAATGGAGAATTCATTGAGTAAAATTTAGAGGTGGCATTGGGGTAAAAGAAAAATACTACATTGATCACCCACTCTGCAATGGTTCTCAAACATCAGATTTGACAGCTTTTATCTTCAAAAGATTACAATTTTATGTGACCTATTGGTTCACCCAAATTCTTCTCTTACTCCTGCCAAGTGGTTTCCTAGGAACTGAAATGTAATAGTGAACAAAGCAGACCAGGTCCCTGTTCCCATGAAGACTAAGAGAAAGAAACGAAGCCCATTTCTGATCATTGTGTTTAAAAAAATAAAGAAAGAAATTCAGAGAGTGTTGCTTGAGGAAGAAGAGAAGGACCACATACGTGGAATTCTCAGAGAAGTCAACATGAAGGTGACTTCAGAGCTCATACCTCAAAGATTGGAACAAACAAGACTTGATAAAAAGAAATTGAAAAAAAAAGTTAAAACATCAATTACAAACACACTGAAGAAGAAATTAATTTGGCAGAAACAGGGTCAATAGGATTAAAGCTTCATGATCTGATCTAGGGATTCATTGATTAACAAAAGGAAATTAGATCGTGTGTGAAAGGCAAGAATCCACTGGTGAATTTTTTTGCCATAGAACAACATGATCCTGCTAATATTTTTGAAAGCTCCTTCTTCCTGGCAGTGTTAATTTACAAACAGAATGTCCAAAACAATTACTTCTGGCTAGCTAACATACTAGTCCATATCATATTAACTATCTGCTTTAATTGTTGCTTAGTTTCCAAAATCTATTTTTCTGTTTTGTTTTGTTTTTCATTTTCATCTTAATCATCTAAAATTTTTATGGCATTCTTCCTATGCTCCTAAAAACTGAATCCAAAGTTACTGGAAATTTACTGCATTTTCTCCCCCAGAATACTGGGGCCTTAACATTGTAATTCTACATAAGACACTTTCTTTCTTTCTTGACTCTGTCAATGGACATTTACTTCATACACTTGTAAACATGTATCTAAGCTGATATAGGACATTTAACATTTTATGTGATCCCTTAATAAGAACTTAATAAGAAAGTACAGGACTAATCTCTCAAATCATCAAAGCTCATACCAGACTATAGTTTGTATACATGGAAAATAATTGACATAGCATTAGGCTATATATGCATATGAAGAAATATTGAATATTGGCTTTACTGAGAATTTTGTGTGAAATTCAGGGTTAATATATGTTCTTTTTTATGTTTATATGTTTTCAAATTAAGCAAAATACTTCTACTTGTTATTAAAAGTGAGGAACAGGGAGGAAGTATACAGGAATGCAAAGGGGGAAAATTGCTAGTTAGGCCAAAATGCTTATCCCAAAACGTTAGCAATTTAGATCAATATATTATAAATGAAAAGAAAATCTTCAAGAGACATTAGAAAGTAAAACAAAAAGAGCTTCAATTTATTTTGTTTTGACTAACCAGTAGTGTATTCAACAGCTTTCTCCAGTGGACATGACTAATGATAAAGAATTTGTTCAAATGACGATGAAGTCTGCAAAGTCCCAAGACATGCAGGTCACAGGCTGGAGACCCAAGAGAGAAAACTAAGTAGTTCTATTGAAAGGTCCCAGGCTTGAGATTCAAGAAAAGCTGATGTTTCCACTCCAGGCAAAAGGTAAGGAAGAAAAAAGGAAAGGTGTCTCAGCTCAAAAGCACTCAGGCAGGAAGAAGTCCCTCTTACTCATTTTGTTCTGTTCAGACCTACAACTGATCAGATGAGCCCTCCTCAACTTAAAGAGTGGGATGTGCTTCACTCTGTCTACCAATTTAAACATTAAACTCACTCAAACACAACTTTTGAGCGACACCCAGAATAACATTTATCTTAATATCTGGGCAATCCTTGGCCCAGTAAGTTGAAATATTAAATTAACCATCACAGCCTGCCAGGTAATTTTTAAAGCTTAAGCCCAGATTCATTTATTTTCTCATTGCACAAACCTTTATTGATAGCCTGATGAGCATCAGATCTACTCTAGAAGCTGGGGATCTAATAAGACGTAAGATATAATCATACCTGGGTTCTATGTGTTCATAGTCCTTGGGGAGCAAGAAAATGCATACATAAAATGAGAGAGTTACCAAAAGGGAATGGGCCTGAAAGAAAGAGTGAGGCCTTGAGGTGTGGAGAAGGTGCTCAAGAGTTTTTAGCACCTACATTGAGAGGGCAGTTATGAGATTCACCTGTTGAGAGAAAAGAAACCATCCAGGGAAAGGCACTCTCCTGTGTAAAGAAATGTAGCAGGAGGAAGCTCACACTGAGATATGGAAGTGACAGAGGTGGGATGGGGGGGTCAAGAGAAGGCTGGACAGGAGAAGCTGGAGTGGCAGTGTGCTGTGTCACTAAAGGCTTTCCATTACTTAAGCAATACATCGTCCCCTGATTGCTATCAGAATCTAAGCACAGAGTCTTCAATATGTGAACAGGGAGTTAAGCAGTTCACAGAGAATCTTCTTCCATTTTGGATAATTTTGCTACTTTTTTCCTGAGTTTAGTCAAAATCTTTTTGGCAATCATCTACTATTAATCCTTGTTCTGTCCTCAAAAGACTCTTTTAGTTAAACATTAATTCTTTACATTCATATCATCTCTCTTTTAATCAATAGCCATTCATTATGTAGCAGGTCTTACAGGCTCCATTCTATGTGTTGAAAGGCTACAGTGGACAGAAAAGATATGTTTTCCTACCAAAAAATAAATCATCACAAAAGCAAAAAAAAAAAAAAAAAAAAAAAGAAAGAAAAGTACTATAATGAATGTAAAGCACAAACGGCTGAATTGTCAAAGGTAAAGTCAAAATCATAACCAGATTAAAGAATTTCAGAAATACCTATAGAACTCTTAGACTGCTTTATATTAGAGATCCAGTAACAGAATGAGTAAGGTACAAATCCAATCATAGGCCTGCTTGGAAGGACAGGCATCTGTTGGTATCCATGATAATTTATTCAGTTGTATTTGCTCATATCCTGCACACATCCTTCTGTATACTTTAAATTATCTCTAAATTATGTATAATGCCTAAATCAATGTAAATGCTAGGCAAATAGCTGTTATACTGTAATCTTTAGGGAATAATGACAAGAAAATAGTCTGTACATGTCTAATACAGACACAATATACTTTTCTAAATATTCTCCATCCATAGTTGGAAGAATCAATGGAGATGGAGAACCAGCAACATACATAAAACCATGATCTCCCTCAGGAATAGGTGAAACATTTTAACTGTCATCTCCTCTTCCTGGAAACAAGAAATAAATTTTATTTATTTATTTTTTTACTTCATGATCATATTCACTCATTGCCTCTATTGGCTCTCACTGATTTAACTACTCCTGTTTTAGTAGTGGTCCTGTTTGTTTGACTTAGAAATTATTCCTGGAGCTTGTGCTATTAAAATCCAAGAAGTGACACAGGGAATACATACAAGGTTTGTCACAGTTTTCTGACTCTAAGCAATTAAATTTCTATGGTATCTTCTTATAACTAAATGGGAGACATAAACCCTGTAATCGAAATGAGATGAACTCATTTGCTTACTGAAGTCCAAGATGTTTTCCATCACACCAGCGCCATTCAGAGGCTCACAACACCCCAGCCTCAAGCCAAAATAAGTAGATATACCCTTTTACTCTTTGGTGAACTACCACCAAAGGACAAAGGGGGAACAAATGAAACTGAGAAGCTAGAAGCTGCTTCACAGCCACCAAGCTGTGGTCCAGTTCTCCATGTTGACACCAGAGTTGCAGCCCAATACATTGTCGTCTTTTCTTATCTGCCCTTTAGGAACAGTCAAGTCTGTCCACTGATTTCCTCCCCTTGTCTTCCTGCTCTTGGATTTCAGCCATTACCATTCACCATCCCACACTATTCACACACCTGACTTAGGCCACTTGGTCCCTAGCTTACTCTGATTTAGAAAGGTCTGCCTTCACAACACCATGCTCATACTGAAGTGACTAAGGCCCTGTATTGCATCTGGTGAGTGTGGGTTCTCTGAATGATCACTACAGCAAGAAAATGTGAAGGCTGAAAAGAAGATAATTGTTTGGGGATGAATCCTTGTAATAGAGCAAAAGTTTTTACATGGTGAATTATAATGGAGAAAACATTGAATACACACTTTTGGGCTCTAATTTTGCATTTGGATCTCACCTATTTTAGAAATACCTAGACATTCAACTATACTATGAATTGAAGATTTTAATTCTAAAATGAGAAAACTCAAATACAGATGGCAATTAAATTCAATTATTTGTGTTTAATGGGAGTCCTTAAGCTCAGAATGAACATGTTAATTTATTCAAGTATAAACTCATTCCTTAAATATGTATTTAGGATCAATTGTGGGTAAGACTGTGTTCTAACCAGAATCCCAAACATGTAGGGAAAGATTGGCTTTTATTTTTCGTTCATTTACTTTATAAACATATACTGAAGTGCTACTATTTATATTGGCTCAATCCCCACTGAAAGGAATGACTATCTCAATAGATCATCTGGATAAGTACCAAAGTTTAGTACAGCTTGTTCACAAGAAGTCAACAGTGGTGGGGGGGAAGGGTAGAACAGATTTGTTGCTTTGCCAATAAGTGGAAACTTTCTATGTGGGCAACTGAAAGTTATTGAGAACTCTTTATAAAGAAGATGGATCTGGTTTGGTTGGGAAGATCTTCTGGAGGAGATGTGATAGATGAGATGGAGGGCAGAAAGCCTAGGGAGAGGTGAAAGTCCTGGAAGAAGGCTGCTGAGATGGGCCATGTGAGAGGGGAGACTCCACAACATGGAGCTACAGGAGGAAGAGGAAGCAGCCCATTCAGGGGAGATCTGTGTTCCTGTCAACAGTGGATTAAAAGTGTAAATATAACTGTACTAGTCAATAGGGATCTCCGGAGGATCAGAGCACTTGGAGATTTCATACGTATTTATATTAGCTCACAGGTAGATTAGCCCACAGGATGAAGAATGAGAAACTCCCCCTGTGCCATCTGCAGGCTAGAGAATCATGAAAGCTGGTGGTGTAATTCAGTTCAAGTTCAAAGGCCTGAGAATCAGAGTCAATAATGTAAATCCCAGTACGAGGGCAGGAAGAAATGAAGTGAGAGGTTCAGTTTAAGAGACAGTGTAGTGAAATAAAAAGGGGGGTGATTCCTTCTTTCTTCACCTTTTGTTCTATTCAGTCCCTCAAAGAACTGGAAGATGCCCACACAGTTTGAGGAGAGCATCTACTTCTTTCCTGAATCCACCAATTCAGATATTAATTGGGAGGAAGCTACAGTTTCCCCCTCCATATTGCAGATGTTGAAATGGAAACAAGAGAGGTTAGAAAAAATTTTCTCAAGTTTCTGATTTACTAAATAGATTTAAACCCCAGGTACACCAACATTCAACATTCAACATTATGCTGCCTGGTATTATTACTACTTTTATTGAATTTTTACTGTAGTCATTTTTGCTCATGGTAAAACCAATTTGCACAGAAGAATTTTGCTTATCTATATGTAGCATTGTGAGTCCTCTTTTCTTCCTAATCTCCTGTGTTAGCTGGTAGGCTGTAATTTCACGGGCACTCATTTGTGCTTGCAGGGAGAAGATCCGTTACACCTTGAAATGCCTGTGCATACTCCATCAAACTTTTATGATTTGCTTCAGACAAGACCTTCCAGAGACAGGAGGAATCAGACAAAATGGCCAGTCTCTGTGACTCACTCTTTTTAGGTGACTAGAGTAAACATTTTCATTAAAATATTAAATTCTCCATCCTAGGATATTCCCCTCCACCACGGGAAACATGTCCTGGAACTGAGTATGCTCAACAATGTGCCCATCTCTACAGGGAGGGTGAGTCTTCCCTACATGAATATGTACAAATTTCCCCAATGAAAACCTCTTGCTTGCTTTCTTGGAGGAGGCACTGCACAGAATTATCTTGTCTGCTCCTTACTTGCTCCAAGTGATAAACCTCTGCATTATTTCATCTCCTGGTTGGGTTATCAGGTTTTGCACTCACAAAGAGGCAACTTCATTGTGCTCAGTGACACATGCCCTAAAGATCTCTCTTAATTTTGATTGCTTTTAGAACTTTTGGTGGTTCCCACTGTAGTTTTAAATAATTTTCATTGCTATTCTTCAATACAGTAAATATCTATTTTCTTATCACTGTGAAGGATGATGTTTTAGCTTACCTGCACATGATTCACATTCTCCACCCCTATTTTCAATATTTCATATTCATATTATTACTCTTATCTTACATATTGACCATTTATGACACTAGCAATATACATGGATCCCTATTTCTTGTTCCAAAGACGTGGGATCTTTCCCCACTTCCCTTGATGAGTCTGTCTCAGCCTTACCTGTACATCCCCACACTTTCCTCACCCTCTCATTTCTCACCTTGCCAGCGACAGTTTTCCTCCATTTCATAACTCTCTCATCCTCTTCTGGTCCCAGGTCACCTATGTCAGATTTTCTGGGGCTTACCTCACTCTAAAGTTTTAGATAGAAATGCCATAAAAAAACTCTTCTGATTTTGAATTCCCTAAACTCTCTGGGAATTCTCCATATCCCCACTCTGTCCCATCCCCACTGCCTCCCTCAAGCATTTAAGCTTTAGGGGAGGTTGAAGGCCTAAGTCCCTTTATCAAAGGCCAGTGTCTGACTTTTTGTTATATTGTTTTCTGAATTTTCACTGCTTCCTCCCAGCCTAGAGCCTTCTTATCTACAGTTGGGAAGATCCATAATTGGTAATTTGGCTCAGTCTGTAATATCTCTCAGTTAGGATAGCCCTTCAATAATTAGATTCTTTTGTTCCTTTTTTGATTTTCTCTTTGAAGAAGGAACACCCTGGGTGTAGACTATCCTTTGACCAAACCTCTTCTGAAAACTGATTCTTTAAGTAATTTCCTGGTTTCCTCAACACCACACCCCAAGAACATTTGAATCTCAATTCAAATTCAAGCTGAAAAACAGTAAGACCAAGTAGCATGTGCCAGTGAGTCTTACCAGACACTAAATCCACAATTCCCAAAGCATTAAAATGCTTTCAAACTTACTTAAGTTGATAAAAGTGTCAGTTCAGTCTGGAAAGAGTTGTTTTGAGTTTCGCCCTCATCTCATGTTTGTTTTAAATGTTTCGGAAATATTTAAAACCACTCCTGTCTGTGTCTTACAACCTCAGGGCTGAGCTCTTGCACTTGTGAGCTTTGTGCAGTTTATGCTTTGACCTTCACTTCAGCCCTTCAGATCTGCTAAAGGAAAAGGCTTCTTGGAGCATGAGGAGCAGGCAGTCTTTCCACTACCTGGGAGCCTGGATTTCCAGGTGTCACTAACCCTGTGCTTTAGTATCTCAGAGAAAGTTCAGATCAGTACTCAACCCCCAGGTGGCCAGCACAGATCAGATAATTTGCTATTGTTGTTGTCATTTTCTACTATGAGATTTCTTCTGTAATTAGAAGATCATTTCAATGTGTTAGATAGGGACTTTGGTTACATTTAAATTGATATTCTAACAGCTCCCCATTAAAGTTAACAATTTCTTTTAAAAAAATAAAATAGTACTTGCTAACCAGTATTTTATAAATTTTTGAAGTGAAGAGAAAGATAAATCTCCAAGATGCTTGTTTTATGCTTTAAAATGTATATTTAAAAAACCATTTTATAAATACTACGTACAATAACCACTAAGTGGCTCTTTTTATAAAACAACTTTATGGAATCCTGTGAGATTTAAAAATAGAATAAATTCTCACAACCTGGAACTAGTGTAATCTAAATACAGGAAATGTACTAGGTATAAAATTTTGCAAAACCTTCAAACTCTTTATTGCTTTGATTGATGAGTCTGATATCACTTTATTTCAAGCTTCGTGGGCCCATTGACTACTAATCAGGTTTAATAGATTTAATCCCATTTGAAAATATTAAATACCATAAAATTATTACCTTGATAATTTTTAACTAAGTGCATCAATAAAAATTTCTGACAGTTTTCATGAGCAGTAATCGTTGAAATAAAGAATTTTTTGAATGCAATACACTACATTTGGTTTCATAGAGTTATATATTGAGGTTTTCTGACCTCTGTAATACAGGATGAAAAGGTAAGTACTCAATGACAAAGTTATTATAATTTAAAATATGACAGTCTATAATGAAAATCAGCAAAGTTTCATTGATTCTCTAAAAATGCAAATACAGACTTAAAAGGGAAAAAAGTAGATCTACTTGGTAAACATATATTTGATAATTGTACATCATGTGAATGAAAATAAGCAGACTTAAATTTTCATTTAAGGAATCAATCAATCTAGAAGAATTTAAAAAATGTTTTTCAAAACTTTTCACAATTTATCAAAGAATAAAGTGAATCACTGCACACAAAACAAAATATATGAAACTCAGTGCAGATTCGTCATAACAGGAATACATTTCCTTTATATGAAGTTGCAAGAGGACAAGAATGGTGGCTTATTGTATATTTGTAATATCTAATGTTCGCAAAAATCAACATTCTGAAAAACTGACAGTTTTCAGAAGCAAGTTCATTGCACTATGAAGTTTCTGTAATGGTTAATTTTGTAGATTAACTTGACGAGGCCATTGGGTGCTCAGATGTTAGATCAAACATTATTCTAGGTGTTTCTGTGAGGGTGGTTTTGGATGAGTTAACATTTATATTGATGGACTGAGTAACTGGGTTGCCTCCTGTTATGGTTTGGTTGTGAAGTGTCGTCCAGAAGCTCATGTGTGAGACAATGCAAAAAGGTTCAGAGGAAAAATGATTGAATTGTGAATTTATCCCCTGATAAGGAATAACTGAGTGGTGACTGAAGTTGTAGGGTATGGCTGGAGGAGGTGGGAATTGAGAGTGAGACTTTGGGTTATATAATTGTATATGGCAAGTGAAGACCTCTCTGTCTGCTTCCTCATCATCGTGAGAGCTGCTTCCCTCTGCCACACTCTTCTGCAATGATGTTCAGCCTCACCTTGAGCCCTGAGGAACAGAGCTGGCTATCTATGGACTGAGAACTCTGAAACCATGAGCCCTCAAATAAACTATTCCTCCATTACAATTGTTCTGGTCAGGTCCTTTTGTCACAGTGGCAAAAAAGGCTGACTAAAACACCTCCCTAGGGTGGGTAGGCCTTATCCAATCAGTTAGAAGCCTGAATAGATGAAAAGTCCTGACCCTTCCTTAAATAATAGGAAATTATTTGCCTAACTGAATAGGGAATAATTGGGAATTATTCACCTATTGGCCTTTGAGCTGAGACATTGTTTTTGGTTTTTTTCCTGTCTTCAAACTTGAGTAGAAATTTCAAGTTCTCCTAGGCTCCAGCCTTCTGTCCTTTGGAGTGGATCTGTTCACAGCCTTTCCTGAGTCTCCAGTCTGTCAACTTATTCTGCAGTGTTGAGGCTCCCACTTCCATAAGTGTATGAGTTGATATTTTATAGTAAATCTTCTTGCATAGATGGTTTTATTTCTCCAGAGACCTGACTGATTCAGTTACCCTTCTCATGGGGTGGGTTTTTGCAGTTTACACTGCAAAAATTTACATTCTTATCATTTTGACATATGATCTGGTGCCATTTGATATTTACTTAAATTATAATTCACTGTGGAAAACAGGGTTGTGGAAAATGAGTGGGTTTTAAAGTCAGATATAAAGGAAATCCTTGCTGTGCTACTAAGCAGAAGAGCCATTCTGGGAACGTTATCCTACAATTCTGAGCATTGTGTATATTTGAGAAGTGGACGGGGAACAAAACCTTATCACCTTTTGACATGTGTTGTTATGTTGAGATGCGCACCCACCAGGCACGGAGGCCAATTAAGACAAAACCAAAGTCTCAGCTTCAGCCCACAATTCCTTTGACATTTCTGATGAGCTTTTCCTGGTGAAAATACAGAAAGATCCAACTAAAGGAAATGCAAAGTTTATACAAAGTTTATCTTTATGACAGGTGAGGAACTGATGGACCAAATTTCCTTCTTTTCTCTTCTTAGCCCTCACAAGTCTCTGGGAAAAGTGAGCATATTAAAGAGAACACCTTGGGAAGGTCCTGAGAGCAGTGGGCAATAGGATGCTGGAACTTCTCACCTGGGGATGCTTAAAGGGCAAAGAAAAGTCCACAAGAAGAGGGGGATAAAAGTGAGTGTGAGCCTTTGAGTGTGGGGTTGTATCCTGTATTTTAGTTAGCACCTTATATGTTTTTGTTTTCCTAAAGTGGTTATTCACTTTTAATATCCTACCTCTGCAGGAAGAATTGTTTTTCTTAATACTTATGATGTGAAACTAATAAAAATAATAACCAGAAAAGAAATGTGGACAGTAAAGTGCTTTTTATTTGAATTTTGTATATATAATCATTTATAAAGCTTTATAGAATATTTTCCATTAACAATTCATTAATGTTGACAAACATTAGTAAAACTTAACATTGGTTAAGGGAAAGAAGGTTGGCAGTGGGGTTGGATATCATAAAGACATAGGAAAGATCAGTGGAGTGAAAAAGGAGATCAAGAAAAAGGGAGAGTAATTTTCAAACATATTGTTATTATTAATGTAGATGAAATAGAGCACATCATTTTCCTATCATACAATAAAGATGGGCTATTTTTAATTTAAAAAAACATTTGCAAAAAGTACAATTTAGCAATTATTAAATTATATCACTATTATAACATTTTATTTTTCTCTTTAGAAAAATACAAAACGATTAGAGAAGAAAGATAAATTTTAATTTAATTTTTATGTATGTTATACATATATACATTTTATATGAATGTAGTATATTATTTATTTTCCATAAAACATTTCTTGTGCAAACTAAAATTGGTCCTTATCAAAAAAAATTTATTAGACCTCATAGGTCACACCACTTTACAATTTAAACCCAATATAAATTACATTTGTTATATGGAACATGAAAAACTGAAATAAGTCAAGTTCATTTTCTTTGTCTTTACCATCAGTCTGCAAGAACTATCCATTCTGGATCTCCTCCTGTTTAAATCCAGCACGGGAGAAATTGAAGTTACGAACTTTGGCCAAAGTAAATGCAAATGATTCTGAACCACTATAAATTTATCCTTAAAAGAAATCCCTATATTTTAAGTATGTGCTTCCAACTGTATAGTTGGGTATTCTCTTAATTAACTTCCAAGTAAAATACAATGTTTATAAAAGTGTGTAATACATATGGCTGATTTGATGTTTACACATATTATTATTATTGTCGTCATTGTTATTCATTTGCAATGACCACAACAATGGTTTGGAAAAATGATTTTTTTCAAGAGTAATTGACATCATGGAGACACACCTTCACTCTAGCACGGTTGGTTGGTCATTGTTATATTTTAGGTATGAATTCTCTCCCAAAAGCTCATGTGTGGAACAGTGCAAGAAAGTTTAGAGGTTAAATGATTGGGTTATGAGAACATTGACCTACTTGCTACATCAATCCATTTGAATGGATTAATTGAGTGGTAACTATAGGCAGGTAGGATGTGGCTGCAGGAGTTGGGTCACTGGGGCATGACTTTGGGGTTCATATTTTCTCTGGGGAGCAGGGCTCTTTTTGCTTCCTTATTACCATGTCCTGAGCCTCTTTGCTCCACCACACCCTTCCACCACTCCCCCTGCCTCACTCCAGGTCTGAAGCAATGGAGTTGGCCATCTATGAACTGAGAACTCAGAAACCACGAGCCTCAAAAAAACTTTTGCTCCTTTATGTTTTTTTTTTTTTGGTCAGGTCTTTTGGTCACAGCAACAACAACAACAAAAAGCTGGCAAAACCAATTATATTCCTGTTAATAGCTTCTCTTTAGATAATAGACCCCCTTGTTGCTAGCTTCAGTGACCCTCCGCTGCTGCCTCAGCCTTCGTATGCTTAGGGTTATGTTGTGTGTAAAGTACTTTCACTTTGGCATAGACAGCAGCATGTTTGTGTTTACTTGATTTGTATCTTAGAATGCTCAGTTGATGTTGGACTTATCCGAATAAAGTACACATGGTCCACAAGGAGGTGCTTCTGGAGAGGGTACACAGCAGCTCACATTCCAGGGTGGGCCAGTGAAAATGCATCAGCAAGCTCTCTGCTCAGCATCAGAGACTTGTTACATTAACAGAATGCATTTTAGAAGCATCCTTTCCCTAGTGAAGAGAGTGATGCATGAGCCCTACCCATCAACTCCACCATTGCATGAAGTCAGTCTCTGAACCCCCAAGTCCTTGAAGATCAAGATTTTCAGAGTGCATGCTTGGGTTTCTGGATGACTTCTTCCTCTAACTCCAAGGCTAGACACATAAGCTTCATAGGATTGTTTCACCTGACCTCCTATTTGCCCTGAAATATCATCTCACCTCACTCTAGTGAATCTTTTCATCCCTAAAAAATAGAGCCGGCCTTCAATTGCTTGCACAACTCTGAGTTCACTTTCTATCAGCTATGAAGTGCAGCTGAATTCTAGAGACTTGCTTTGATTTAAAAGATCCCCTAATAGCCTCGCGTGGGCTAGGACCTCTCACTGACTTTAACTACAAGAAGTTACTAGTACCTGTTAAAACAGTTTAAGAATTGATACAGGCCAAATTTGCGACAAACCTGTGTGTGTGTGTGTGTGTGTGTGTGTGTATGCAGTGATTTACTACTGAAGAAGAGGTGTATAATGTTTTATATTATATACTAGGTACCCCCCAAAAGCTCATGTGTGAGACAATGTAAAAAAATTTTGAAGTGAAATGATTAGAACATGAAGGCTTTAACCTAATCAATGTATTAATTCCCTGTTAGGGATTAATTGAAGGCTGGAGGAGGTAGACCATTGGGGGCATGCCTCTGGGATATGCATTTTGTTGGTTTTGACCAGAGAACTTCCCCCACCCCTCTCTCTCTCTGCTTCCTGGAGCCATGTACCCAAATGCTTTCCTCAACCAACTCTTCTTTCTTGATGCTAGTCTTCATTTCAGGCCTGAAGGAACGGAGTCTGCCATCTATGGACTGAGGTCTCTGAAACCGTGGGCCCCCAAATAAACTTTTTTCTCTAATTGTTCTTATCAGGTCTTTTGGTCACAGTGGAAAAAAAACAGATTAAAACAAAGTGTCAGTACTTATTCATAAATAAATTGTTTTAAGAGGTAAGAGGCTACAGGAAAGAGAAGAGCTAAAGATCACCAGTGAACTATATTTTAGTCTGATAAGACTAAGGGTAAAAGCCCCATTCATCTGGGAGCAACTCATAGATACTTGGTATCTTCCTCAACATACAAATAATTTTTGGGACACACAAGATGTGTAGGTAGTAAATGTTCACTATTCCAGTTCACCTTTCAGCATTTTTTCCCCATCCAAACAAGTAAGAGGTGATTCAAGAACTTCTGGTGCCTTTTTAAATTTTTTTTTTTTAGATCAAGTGAGCATTGTATTCCTATAATCATGTTTCAAAAAGAACATTATAGTATATTTAGTAAAACTAAAAGTGTCTCACCATTACTCTCCAACCACAATGTACTGCAATCTTAGTGTTAATGGCTTATTTTACCATTGCAAAATTTTGTCCGTTCCTTTACATAAATACATGTGTACATATACAATTATATGTGCTTTTACAATAGCAATAGAATTTAAGTACATGCTAGAGCTAGATGACTTTTAAATTAAAACATGAACATATTTATCTGCCTCATTCTTTCTGCTTGGAGAATTTTATATTTCATAGTGTGGTAGTTTCTTCACCTCTAGTATTCCTCGGAGGCAAAATGTAGATTTAATTTGCAGTGCTCTTGAGGTGAGGGATGTGCCTATGAAGGAAATGTAAGTAGGAGGTATTGCCTTCAGGTGGAAGCTTTGAAAGCTGTCTGCAAGTCACCACACCTTGTCTTCTGATAAGAACACAACAAAATGCTCCATATCAGTGTCCAGCTCCATCTGACTGGATCCTGAGGACACAGGGCAGAGTCCCTAGCTGACCTGAGAGCGCTATGTGTGAGCAAGAAGTCACCTTGTGTTTTAATCCATTAAGATTAAGGGGCCATACTGTGGCATATTTGAACATTTCTCAATTCATACAGATATTACTGGTATACAATTTTCATTTCCACCATTTCAGTAAATCACTTCCAATTGTTCACACATACAAAATAGTGGCAACACACCAGCTTGCGTTTATATCTTACATTTTTGTACCCACAGGCAGATTTTATGTAGTGTCAATTATGACAAATATTGCTAAAATCACCCTCTACAAAGACTGTAGTAATTTGTACAATTAGAAATAGTCATGGGAATACACATTGATTCCCAGGGTAGCCAGTATGAGATACAACTATCAGGAATTCTAATTGGGCAGGATATGATGAGCTAAAAATATCTACCAGAGTTAATTTGTATTTTCTGATTATTGATTTGACTCTATTGAATTATTTGTTGATATTATTGAGACATGTTTCTGTTATTTTGTTTTGCATATTGATTTTTAGGAATTCTTGTGCATTGGATGTCCTTGTACAATGTATATGTTACAAATATTTTCTACTTGTCTTTCTATTACTTTTGAGGCTCTTTTGTTGCATAGTTTTCACCTTCCTATAGTGAAATCTATCAGTCCTTTTGATAGACAGGGAATCTGGAGCTTGTTATATTACAGATCTCTTACCCTACTTAGCAAAGCATGATCCAATGAATTATTGTTTACTACAACCTGGCTCATTGATGAAAAGTCATTCTAGTTTTAGAGGTTATGTTACATTTTCTTTTCAATCCAGCTAGGATTTATTTCAGTTAATATTGTAAATTAGTGACCAAAATTTACTTTTTGTTTGAATGAATGAGCGATTATGCTCACACAATATTGTGGAACCATCTTTGTCTCCTGCTGATGTGACATGCCTCATTCATTCCATGTTTATGTCCATAAAGTCCCTTGCTCTCTGGCCTTTTGGCCGGCTGGCCTTCCTTCCTTCCTTTCTGCCTGCCTTCCTTTCTCTCTCTCTCTCTCTCTCTCTCTTTCTCTCTCTCTCTCCTTCATACTCCAAGTCACTATGCAGTAGCTGTGGCCTTTCTTTCTATCTCTTTTGGAATGCTGAGGATCAAATCCAAGGCCTCCAGAATGCTAGGTAAGCACACTACCACTGAGCTATCCCCCCATTGCCAGTCTCTACTCTGTTATTTGCTGAATTTTTATGTATCCTCTCTTCCAATATGACATGATTTTAATTACTGAACATTCATAGTATATTTTGAAATCTGTCAGGGTAATTTTTTTTCCTATTGCTCATCTTAATGTCACTTGTCTGTTCTCACACAGATGACATTAGAGTTAGCTGGTTAACTATGAAACAGAGTTTTAGATTAATATGTCCCATACAGTCAATGAGGTGCTACCCTGGCCTCCTGGAGGAAGTTCATCCCAGCTGCAGGGACTGAGGGCAGCAGGTTCCTCTAGTTTGGCATCCCGAAGGCCACAGTTACTACCTAGTGACTTGGAGTATGAAGGGCCGGCCAGTTTAGCCCCTCCATAGCTGCAGAGCTCACTCAGGTTTCCTTTCCAGGTTGGTGAAAACCTTGTTGGGGCCACATTTCTTTTTGGCTTTATCCTCCACCTTATTCTGCTTCTTCCCATTTTGCTTCACATGTATTGACCCTATCAAACTTCCTATATCCCAAGTCCTGTTTCTCAGTGTCTGCTTCTGGTGAGGCTGAATCTTGGAAAATTTGTGAAGAACTGGCATATTTACAATATTTGTACTCAAGTTGCTAATGAGTATTGCTTTTGAGGATGGTCAATCATTAAATTGCCTTAAAACCAAGCCCATGAAAGTGAGGCTATAATCACAATTTTGTTGAAATATTTTAGAAATGTCCACCAACTTGAGGGAAACTACCAACGTATAGGAAGCTGAGTTCAAGCAGGTATTGAGCTAGTAGTATTATTGAATAAAGCAGGGCTAGGAGAAGACTATAGGGAAAGGAGGAGATTGGAGCAAATGGGAAAGGATCTTCCTTGTCTACAATGCACTCAGCACCAGCCCATCCTGGCTTGGGTCTTTTCCACTTTCATATTCTTCCAAGAAAACCCTTATGCCCACATATTCTGTTCAATTTCCCACTCCCTACATGTGCACAAGTATTTCTTGAACCAGATTTTTTTTCTAGAAGTAATAGGTTTCTTAACTAGAGATTTACATATTTAGTATGTAAATAAACTTTAATTTACCCCAACATTTCCCTGTCTTAGAAGTTTTAAGACATGAGATGTCAGTGTATTAGCAAGGCCAAATGTTGGCTTTTAGATTCACAAAGCTTCAAATAGTAGTAGGTCAGAATGAGTGCCCTTGGTAAGGCATGGAGAGTACTGGAGCCAAATTTCTCCAAACCAAAACTTATATGTCATTCCTTCTTCCCTAGAGAAGGTGTGAGAAGGCAAATGAGAGAGACACCAAGTGATTTGGATACCCCTGACATGGAAGAAATAGTATAATGAGAAGTCCCTTCTATGCATCATGTTAGTGTCACTATGCTATTAAATATTTCAGAAAATGATATGCCTCAGAATCTATAAGGTATCTGCTAGATTTGGAGTGTTTTCTTCCAAAACTCAAGCTGCTGCATGCGTGGACTAAGTCCAGCAAAGCCTGAGAGGTTTCACTGTCTGCATTTTTAAGGATCTACCCTGTGCACCAGGGTACTCAGGATGAGGGATATGGAGACAAAGGAAATTATTTTCCAGCTTTAATATTTTTCTTTCTTTTTATTAGTTCATTTTAGTTATACATAATGAGGGTTCACTTTGACATAATTATACAAGCATGGAGTATAATTTTCTATATCCAGTCCCCATATTTCCCTTTTTCCTTTCCTCTGCCCTCCCCCTCTTCCCTTTCCTCTACTCTTCTGATCTTTCTTATATTCATTTATAGTTTGTTGTTTTGAGCTGGGCCTTGTGGATATATATAAAGATGAGATTCACTGTGTTATACCTGTAGATGACACTTTTGTCCAGTTCCTTCTACTGTCCTTCCCTTTCCTGTCTCTCCACCCTCCCCCTAAATCTCCTTCTGCTACTTGACTGTTCTCTCTTATATTTTTATGGAATCACCACTCCCTTTTATTTTTCCCCTTATTTCTGTCTTCCACAGATGTGAGAAAATATTTACCCCTTGACTTTCTGAGTCTGGCTTACTTCACTTATCATGATGTACTCCCTTGTGTATGTACACCGCATTTTTGTCTTATTCATTCATTTATTGGGTCACTAGGCAGGTTCCATAGCTTGGCAGCTGTGAATTGTGCTGCTATAAACCTTGATGTAACTGTGTCACTGTAGTAGGCTGATTTTAAGCCTTTTGGATAAACACCACTAAGTGGTATACAGCTGTGTCATATGGTGGTTCCAACCCTAGTACTTTGAGGAATCTATGTACTGCTTTCCAGAGTGGTTGTACTAATTTGCAGTCCTACAAACAACCTGTAAGTGTACATTTCCCCCCACATCCTTGCCAATACTTATTATTATTTGTATGTTTGTTAATTGCAGTTCTGACTGCAACTTTAAGATTTAATGTTGTTTTCCCTGTTAAGTTTTGGACTTAACTTGGGAGTAGTCACTCTTTATCACCTTCTTATTTCTCACTTTTGGAATAGCACTGTTTTTCCTATGCCTGTCCACGTTTGTATTTTGGAAGTAATAGCTTGATTTCATTTCACAGACTCAGGCTGGGGTAATTTCCCCAGGTTGAATCATGCCATGAATCTCAATCATATTTTACTTTAGATGAAACTTGGACTTCTGAGTTGCTGCTGGAATGAATAAACTTTGGGGCTATTGGAAGAGAGGAAATGTATTTTGTATGTGAGAAGAACATGACTTTGGGGGAATCAGGAGAAAAATGCTTTGATTAGAATGTCCTCCCCATATCTCTTGTTAAGATTCAGTTGTCATCATGATGATTTTAAGAGGTGAGATCTTCAAGTGATAATTTTACAAATTACCTATTGTGTGGTGTCCTCTCACAATAGAAACAAATTAAGATAGCATCAGTATGGTAAATTTTATATTTTGTATATAAGTATTTCCAGCAGCAAAATATTTGCATTCCCTTAGTTTGCAGGTGTAAACAATAATTTCATAGTTCCTGGATCCATCACAGAGCTTTATCCTTCAGAATACCAGCTCTACTAGAATTTGTGTATTCATCTAATTTGCATCTCCCATAAAATTTAGTATAGTAAAAAAAAAACAATTTTATTTTATGTCAAATATTAGAGACATTACACATCGAGCCCCTTCATCATTTTACTATCTTCTGTAGAAGCACTTATTTCTAAATCCATTGTATATATGTTTTGCCAGATTAGAATAATTACTATGGACAGCATGTTTGCAAGTTGAAACTCTAATCTCTAATGTAATGATATTTGGTGACAGGCCCCTTGAGAAGTAACTAGGTCATGAAGGTGGAGCCTATAAATCAGCTCATGCATTGAACTTGGACTACCCAACATTCATAACTGTAAGATCAATTTCCACTGTTTAAGCCATCATCCAGTCTGCAATATCTTATTAGACAATAGTATGAGGAGTGGATCCAAACATGTAATGATTTCATATAAAATGTTATTTCATCTTTATATAAAGGTTCAGAGTGCTTCCAAATTTAAACAGGTGCATGAGTAAAAAAAGGATAAATCAGTTTTTGCTCTGATTCAGAAAATAGTAGAGGGCACCGAGAGCATCATTAGCATTTGGCATCCTGACTGTGGAGGGTGTGAGGTAGGGAAGTCCACCCAGTGAGCCAGAAGAGGTGTAGTCACCAAGGGGCCTAAGATGCTTGTATAGACCAAATCTTGCATAGATGCTCATCTTCTCTCTGCATGTTTTAAATTAAGTCAAGGGCCACACCCCATTGTGACTCAGGAAATATAATTTAGTGGTATACTTACCCAGAAGAGAAAAATGAATTTTGTTGATAAATGATTAGTCTCTCCTCTTTCTCAGGTCTGGATACAAGTTTTTGCCATGATAATATCAGTGCAATTGGACCAGTTCCAGGGTCTTCCTCCTCTCTCTCTCCACCCCAGGCCTGAGGAATGTTATGGAGGAGCATCTTTGCATAAACAGAGTGCTCAGGGGGACTTGAAAACATGTATAATGTGGCCATCTGCCTGATCATTTTGCTCATTCTCACCAAGCCTCCTATATTTTATTAAAGCAGATGGCATTTTTCTATTTGGGAAAAATTAAGGCCTTGGGAAATGAACTACCCCCAACTCTTACCTTATCCCCAACAAAATTTCCTGTGTCTTTATCTTTTCCTCTTTTCACTTTCAAAAAAAATTCATAAAGTTGCTCTTCCACTTCAGGATCAAATTGTGCTACTTCTGTTCAGTTGTTTAAAACATTAAAAGCATTAAATTTAATTTAATATTAACCAAAATAATGAAATCCAGGGGAATGAAACTGGAGAGATTATGTAATTTCAAATAAGTATTTTCTTTTAGCATCAAGAGATTAAGAGTATCCCAATAAAATAAGGCTAGAATTTATTGATGTATTTGTCAGTTAAATGGAACCAAAACAGACCAATATTAATTTTGGCTCAAAAAGTGGATAGGTTATAGCTCAATGATAGAGCAATCGCCTAATATGCTCAAGGGTCTATCCCCAACACTGCAAAAAAGAAGAAAAAATCATAAATTTAAATACTTTGCAATCATCAATATTAAAAGACAACTATAAAATTCATAAAATGTACATTTATGTTATTGGGGTACTATGTAACCCTTCATAAAAGTGTTTACAAAAATTAAAAACTTAGAGTGAAAAATGAAATATTGTTATATCAGTCAACAAGAGACAGAAACCACATGTTAATTTGAACAAAAAGTCAATGTAAAGAATTATTGACTACATCATGGAAAATCTATTAAGCACGAAAGAGATTCCTATAAGTAATACCAACAGTTCCCCACACGTTGAAGTTTGAACATTAGAGAAGCACGCCGAGGCAAGCATATAAAGCAGGGTTTATATAAAAAGGAGCAACATAAACTTCTCCCAGGAGGAGGAGGGGGCCATAGCTGGTATCCTGGTATCCCAAGAAGCGAGGTGTTCTGCCCTTCTTATATGTCCTAGGCTTCCTTTGTTCTCCTGCCTTTTCCCATATCTTTCTCCTTCCTGCAGGTATGGCTAGGCCCAGGAATGCTCCGTGGGAGGGCCCAAAGGTGGAAACAGGTGGGCTGAAGGGGGAAGGGCAGGATGGAGTAGGCAAGGACACATCAACAACCTTATAACTCCCTGTAGGAATGGGCAGTTCCTGGGACAGGTTACCTTGTCCACAGGTTGGAGCAGGGACAGGTTCTAGATAAGGGTGGAGGAAGGGCTCTGAAGGAATTAACATTTAATCCCTCAGGGGACAGTCTCCACTCAAAATTGGCCTCCTCATTCAGACCCGACTTGATTTACCTATCTATACTGACTGCCTGTCTAATTCTGGCTTCATGGGTACCGTGGGGTGAGGGTTGTTACCCAAAGAAGAAGCAAATAGAAGGCACAAATCTTTTCCTTAGCTCTGTCATTCAGATCTCACTAGAGAACGTGTGGCTTTGGCCACTGGATGACAGAGGAGTTCTCTGGGTTTTTCTTGGTCAAATCTGGTCCACAGTCCCTGGGTAACCAGGAAATATCCCTCTGGGGTACCACTGAAACTCTTGGGAGGTGAGCACTACCAGATGGTCCATGTGTATCTTACTGGTACTGCACAATAGGAGGAAAAAGTAGGTGGAAAAATTGCGAGGGACACTGCTACAGACTCTCTCCTCTCCATCACCCTCTGCTGACAAAGCTTAGCATCATCTCAGCCACCAAGAAACAAATATGGATGGTCCCAACTTTATTTTCATACAGAAGGCAAGGAAGGGCAAGTTTTGGAGCTGAGAGGGTATAAATTGATTGTTTTTTTATTATATCTAACTCTTTCTTATCTAACCATTTCTGTGTGTACATATGTGCCCAAGTTTCCAAATAGCTCAATTTCATCAATTTTTGTAAAAATATTACAACTGCTGTATTCTAAAGGATATGGTATACCCAGGATTTGGAACGCTTTAGTGATGAAGAAAGCATGCTCAAAATAGATTTTGGATCTCAGTGTTTGTTAGAGATCTAAATCATATTCCTCCCAAATTGTCGTTAGTGTGGCTGCAGTCTCTTAACTATACTTTATTGCTTTTTCCTTTTGTTTGAAGAAGAACAAAAGGGCAAGGAGCTGAAGTAGTTCATATTTTATGCATTCTTATATTTTTAGCATTTTCCCAGTTTTAGTTGTATAGAAATCATATCCTTTGGATAACTATGAATATCTATTAAAGCAAGTCTAAAAATGTACAAAATTATGAATTCTGCAGACCACAGGAAAATAGCCCATTAGCCTAATGTAAGTGTGTATCCAACATTCTTAGTTTGATACCCAAAATTCTCACAGCCATTCCAGTGACCTCAAAGCAAGCGAAGTAAGGTGGAAGGTCAATTGGAGGAGATCACTCTGATCTGACTGTAGGCAAGACAGAGCCTACCTACTTTTACAAATTTACAAAATCATGACCATATGAACACTTTTCCAGGTCCTGTGTAGCCTCTTAGAGTAGTTTTGACGTGTGTGGCATGAAACTTGAGCCCCATTAGCTTTACATTAACCCCTTTTACTGGTATCCAATCTAACTACACCAAAGATCCTTTTTGTTCTTCACTATTTTTTAATTCATTTTTATTCATGTTGCAACTTTTCATCAGTGTTTGGTGATTCGTGGTTTTCTGCCTTTTTCCTTGCTTCTTTATACCAATTTTCTTTACTTTTATGCCTTGACTTTCCACCTTGCTTTCTAAAGTGCTCTGACCAAATTCCTTGCTGGCCTTGTATATGGGATCCTAACATTAATTTGAAGAAAGCCTCACATTCAAATAAAAATGAGGTAAACCTCTTTCACTGATTGTACTTGGTAATCTTCAAGATGAAATATGCGTTTTCCCAAAACTAAACATCCCTAATCTTATTTTTTTAGCCTCTTAATAATATTCCTACCCTGTGTCTTTGCTCAGAAAACTCCCTGCCCTCAGGTCCAAGTTCCATGCTACAGGATACCATGGTTTTGTTCATCCTCCTTGTTTTTTCTTTCAAGTTCTACCTTGCTCATTGGCAAATACAATATGGTCATTTGTATTTGAGATCACTGGTGTATGATGTTGATCTCTGAGACTTAAATGCAAATACTGGGTTGATGACTTTCTGTAACCTGGTGGGACTCTTTGGAACCTGGATGCAATACTGTGCTCCATGAGAAGTCGAGAATCCTTTAGGGTAAGACAAACATTTGAATGCTAGTCTCAGAAAAAGTCTAGAGAATCCTCAGGCAAGCAGACCATTTTGAGAGGTTGGAAACCAGGTTGGAAACCAAATTGGTCTCAGGGGTCTGTATCATTTCCCTCAGAATTTTTCCATTGTAAGACCACAGTGTGTGTTTGCCAAGGAAACAATATGTCCATATGTGTGATCTGTGAAGCTGAATTACCAAATCCCAGAGAATGAGGAGAGTGGGCAAGAAAGTCTCCTGGGGCAGACGCCATGTTGAATCTCTGTGTCAGAGCAGTTGCTTTCAGCCTTCTGAATACTCTCTAATTTTGACAAAAGGACAAAGATTTTCACAAACCTAAGATCCTGCACTCTGAGCCATGTACCTGTGACCTTCATTGAGTTTCATGGAAAACCCCGACTTTCTGTCGATGAAGATGGACATGTTGGTTGGCTGGGTTTGTTCTGTTCTGGCCACAGGGAGCTGATAGTAATGGAAATGCCTTTCATTCTCTCCAGATGATGAATAACAAACAGACAAAATTAATTTAAATGAGAGTCTAACTTGCATTTTTAAATTTTTTTTTTAATTTTTAAAATTCTCATATCATATTTGTTTTATGTAAATAAAGAGAGAAGTAGAAGTTATAACTTCAAAGGAATATATAAATCAACCAGAGATTAAATTTTATAATTTTACCTTTTTTGAATTTCCATACAACAAATAACTACTATAATATATGTGTGTGTTTTCTAAATTTTAGCTTCTTTATTCAAAAAATGAATGTAATCATAGAGTTAAGAAATAAAAAAACATAAATTTTAAAAACATAGTTCAGTGTCTTGAACACACTAAACCATAAATTGCAGTAGGTGTTACCATTATTATTATTGATATTTTATTGTGATAGATGATACTCATAATTATTAATTATTTCAGTTATTATCATATGCATTTTGTGACCGAAAATCACTCCTGGTTGGTTTTATCTCATGCCCTAATTTTCTTTTTCATTATTGATAAAGCTTTTACACATTTCTGATATATTTATGCATATGCTATATTTTATGCAATAATACAAAGTGCCTTAATTTCTTTTGATAATAAAATGAGGTTTAGATAATATGGACAGATCAATCTGCCTAAATACTTACACATATATACAGCAATTTGAGATATAAAATACAAAGTATCACTCTCATATCATATTTGTTTTATGTAAATAAAGAGAGAAGTAGAAGTTATAACTTCAAAGGAATATATAAATCAATAAGAGATTAAATTTTACAAGTACTGTGGCTTGTGCTGTTACTGCCTAGAACCGTGTTTGCTATATAGGGGAACCTGAGTGAATATTTGTTGAATAAATATATAAGTTAAGTCAATGAACATTGTTCTAGCACTTTTATGTACAGAGCAATTGGCCAGGTACTTTAAGGAATACAAGGTTTACAAAAGAACAAATCTAAGCTCCCCTTTCTGGAACTTATAGTGTATCAGAAAAGACAAATCCCCAAAGAGATAGCTATTATAAGACAGATGGCATTGTAATGGAAACTCAAACACAATACCTAAGGATTGGAGGGTGGAAAGGGCTGTTTGAAAATTATGCATCAATCCCAACTGGTGGGAAATCTGACAGAATCCTATTAGTGACAGTAAAGAACACTTGATATTAATTTCTTTAACATTTAGGGAATTTTTTTTAATAGTAAACTTTTTTTCATGAAATATTTTTCTTCTCAAATGGCAGATGAATGACCAATCACAGGGAACTGATTTAATAAAAAACTGGAAATTTCTTCCTTAATAGTTTTTTTTTTTTTTTTTGTCTTTGGTAGTGGAGATTGAACTCAGGTGTACTTAATCACCAGGCCAAATTCCTATTCCTTCTGTCTTTTATTTTTTTTTTATTATGAGACAGGTTCTCAGTATGTTGGAAGGTCAGTTGGAAGGTAAGAAGGAAGGTAAGTTGCTGAGGCTGGTCTCGAACTTATGATCCTCCTGCCTCAGCCTGAGTCACTGGGATTACAGGTATGCTTAACTGTGCCCAGCTCTATGGCACTCTATGCCATGAGGTACTGTATGTTATTTTGATGAGGAGGAATATGAAAAGATGAATTCTCGGATTTTGCTCTGTTGCTGCAATGTTATTTTTGGGAGAAGTGACAGGATTTCTAATATATGATCAGAATTGATTCTCTCATTGAGCTTTCTCAACATCAATTTCCTATTCTAATCCCCTGCTGCTGCTGCTGCTGCTGCTGGTGGTGGTGGTGGTGGCAGGGAGGTTCTAGCAAAGACAGGAGGAGTTGAAATGGAAGGAAAAGTTGTTTAGCCCTGACCCCAGGCTGATAAAATCAGAATCTTTGAGTGGGACCCACATCAGTATTAAATAAAAATCTCTCAGGATGTATGTAATATGCTACAATGATGGAAAATCATATTGGTCTAAGGCAATGTTCTCAAATTTTGCTGGTCATTAAGAATTATCTAGATAGAGAATCGTCTGGATAGCTTGCTGAAGAAGACTTATGAGCTTCAGGCCCAAAATCCATCTGGGATGGAGCTTAAGGTTTTGCACTTCTACAAGTCCCAGGAGAATACCATGCTACCCATCGATGGGGCACTTTGAGTAGCAATACTCTAGAGTGTGCTCCCTAAACATAGGTGGAGAAGTGAGTTGCCTAGGGTTAAATGCTCAAAGGGTGTCTATGGACAGTTGGTATCAACAGCTCCTGAGACCTTACTACAGATGCCACAACTCAGTCTTCATTAAATCAAAATATGATAAACATGGGTGCTAAACTTTGAGAGGCACTGCTATAGAATTCTCAAATTGGCTGCATATTGGAATTACTTGGGTAATTTTATAATCTATAGATGCTTATGTTTTATACCTCTGGATGCCTTCTGCAGATTGGATGTCTTTAAGAATTATCCTTGTGATTTTTCTGAGAAGCAAAGTGGGAGAAGAACTACTCTAGAGGACACAATGTGAGGCAATGTTATGCAAAGTTGTCTTTAAAATGTCCTTTTACTCTCATGATCTGTTACATTGCCTGACATTTACTCATACGTATTAATAAGAATCATCGCAAACACCAATTGCCATAGGAGGATGGATATTGTTTTATCAGTAACCCATCTTGGTGTTAACCTAATTTAAGTAGTGTCAGAGATCACAAAACTGGGGAAAAAAGAGTTTAATTGGGATTAGCAAAATGGAAGAGATTAACACTTCAATTTATGGAGGTACTTCCTGTCGTGGGTGAATTGCACGGAAGCTTAGTGGTGTGGTGGGGTGACAGGTTATTTCTTGTTCAACCAAGAAGTAGAATGATGCCATGAACATTTACTTGAGTAGCTAGGGGAGTGAGACTAAACTATGAAAATAAATCAGATTCCTTTTTTTAAATGAATGTGAAAAATAACTAGTGAGGAATTGTGCAAATATATTAATGACACTAGATTGGACGTATGGTAGAAGACCAAAACTGTTGATAAAACAGCCATTAGAGACCATTTCAGGTTACTACATTCTTACAGATGTACTTTTTTTATAAATTCATCAAGTTTCAGAATCTTGTCTCACACTTCAGATTCTCAATAACATTTTATTCATTGATACCCTAGCAAAATTAAGTACTGAAGTCCTCCTTGTTTAACCTGAGGGGATTCTAGAGCTATAATTAAATAAATTCACAAGTTAAATACCCTTCCAATAAATACTTTGTGGGGCATGCACAGGTCTGGGATGAAGGAATTTTATTCTTTAGTTCCCGGAGCACCTTGAGATACACTTTGAATCAGTTAGCTGCAATTAGGTGCATGGGAAGAAAGATGTCAAGATTTCTCTTATTCAGTGGGGCATCTGGAGACAGAAGCCAAGTAAATGGTGATTAAGGACCATCTGAACTTTAGACCTCATTGCTCACTAGCACAATCTTCCACAATATTTAAAATCTCATAGACAACTGTCGAAGTAGAAATGTTAGTGTGGTTTTTTTTTGAAAGAGTTCATATTGATCTTGTTTCTTGATGAATAAATACAAGGAATGACAGTTAACTAATTTAAACTATTTCTTTTATTATAATTACACGGGAGCACAAATAAATAAGCACAAAAGTATTGTAAAATATTGTCAATGCACTAAAGAAATCAATTTGTTTTCAAACAACATCTGGTTACTTCAGTAGTATCAAAGTACATTTATAATTACATGTTACCTAAAAAAATCAAGTACAAAAATTAAGAGACATTAAAACATCAGTGTTTATATTATTATGTATATATAAATGGCTAAGTAACACACAAGTAGAGAAATCTGTTATCTAATGCTTATTTGCACATTTTTTCAGGCACATACCTGACATTTCTAATGAGTTATGAAAAATGTGATATGACATTCAGATTCTTAGATATGGTAAACATGTTATATTGGAATGGATGTTAAATGGTTTTCTTTAAAAACCCTGTCTTTAAAAAATGTAGTGCCATTAGCCACTAAAAAACATATTTTTTATACCATTGTTCATAGTTATTTGTTTCAACTGTTTGAAAAGAGCAATAAAGTAAACATACAATTGCTAAATACGTAAACACGTCTTCAGTGCAAGATAACAAGACCTGTGACTTTACTGTGCTTTTTTTTTTAATAATCACAGTGCACTTTACACAAATTACTACGCTATAAATGTTAAGGAGTTCCAAACAAAAGAAGTGCATTACTAAACATTTCCATATATATTATTTATATACAGTATGTATTCTCTATGGAGGTGTACATGTGTAAATATAGATGCTTTTAGGGTGGGCAAACCCAGTTGTATTTGGAAACAACTTAATCTTTGAAGGATTTTCACATGTTTGGTTGTGATTAATGCAAAGATTCTTTAAAGGTGTTTCCCCTTAAATTTGAAACTTTACAAGATTTAAAGAGAAATATAATCAATCATTTTTTCCAAACTATATATATATATATATATATTTTGCTACAGCGAAATTGACCCAAATATCAAAGGGTTTTAAATCATCCTAACCCCAAGCCGTAATGTTCAAGTCTAACATGGCAAAATGTGTTATCCTTTCATTGATTTACATAGACAGTAGTATATATTGTACGTGTACATACAGAGGCTTACACATAAACATGTTTTATACTTAGACATTAAATTTAGTATGTTTTAGTATTTTGACTGTACACTTGAGCTGAAGAAAATGAGAATGCTATATAAACACATAAAAGCTGTTAAACATATGAAATTGTGTATCTTCTAAAAACTGGCTTTATTTTGAAAACATTAGTGATTGCATAATTTACCTCCTTGAAGGCAAGGATCACATCTTTTTCCATGTTTAATTCCAAGTGCTTGAGAAACTTTTTAAAAAATGATTAATAAGTTGCTCAATAATGAACAGCTAAAGAAATAATGGGTTAATAGCAAATTGTCCATATTTTTCAATTAACTCTCTATTCTCCCATAGAAGGAAGATGTAGTGAGATCATGTCAACTACAGGTACAGTTTTTCTTTTATTTCCACTTAAGTTCATGACACAATGCATTGTGATGCTAGTCTACCTATACTCTACTGCAAGTATGAGTTACCCTTCATCTCAGAATCGCATACTATTTAAATCATTTCTTGATTTCTCATATAAGCATAGTCATTTTACAAACTCTACTGACTTGCTGTACCATGTAGGTGATATGAACTTGTAATTTGTACACACATTGTTCTGGTGTCTCAGTTAGTTAGAACAATAACCTAGTAAGGTCATTTAGGTTTGATTGATTTGATTACTAAACAACTCAGTCAAAAAAATCAAACCAAATTCTTTATGTCAAGAAGACCCACACCTATGTCAAAATCGAGTAAGAAAAAACAATTTCTGTTTCTAGAAGCAATCAAAAAAATTGTTCACTATTTTGAAACAGAGTCACTATTTTCAAAAGTGAAGTTGTGTCTAATTGTATTCAATCACTGTGCATTTGAAAGCGTGTATATACATATATAACAAAGAGGGATTTTAGTCTCTTGGTGTTGTGTTCTACTCTGTCAATTATTTAATATGGGTGAACATGAACCTTTATTAATGCAAGTCCATCACTTTTCACTCGAAATTTGCTTCATTAGCACAACTGAGGGGAAAATGTTGGCAGTGTCTTCGTGAGGGACCACTGTAATACCACAGGTGACTTAGGCTTCTCTGACTGGGAAAAAACGCAGTATTTCATTTTTCCCTTCCATCATTTTTAAAGAAATTTGTTTCTTCTCTGCTAAGAAGTATTTCACAAATAAAAGCATCTTGCTGACAGCCAATAAAATTCTATTTCTATAGAATTTGCTGTTAAAAAAGATCGTTTTTCATAGATCTGAGCTCTTTCAACCTGATAACTGGGCCATGATATGATTTGTTCTTTGGCACTGCTGAAAGTATGAGCTTTATCATGGCATAGTGTACTGCCTGCAGGTTATCTTCTGACCAGATTCACACACGGAGGTGTCCTGATTTAGTACTGCCAGAGAGTCAGCTTACCTTTCTCTCTATGCTAATGGCCCCCATTTCTTCATATAGAGAAATACCATGCACTGAGGAAATTGATTAGAGAATGGCTCTTGCCACCATGGGCAACTCTATATTGTATAGGCACAGAGTAACAGTTCTGGATTTAAATCTAAGTGAGGTCACTTTTCCAGATATTTCAGTTACTTCCCATGTAGGGAAACATCTAGAGAAATAAATGGAAGTGTTTCTCTAAGGTCAAACTTTCAAACCTCCTCAGAAAAGAACTTTTGAAAGAGAAGTGCATGAAATCTTGCCATAGCATATGTTGGATGGAACAAATGGGAAGGGCTGAGTTCAACATGAATCAATCTTGACAAGTATATGCTTCTTGAAAAGGGCCTGGCATTTAAAAATATTTTCTGCCTAATTCAGAGAGATATGAGCAAAATCAGCATCTGAGAAATATACCTGTATCTCCTAATAGGAAGGTGTTACCTAAATATAAATTTTGAAGGAAGAATAATCTTTAACATACTAAGCCTAAATATATAGATCATAAAGAAACTAAAAATTGATGTCTTATATTTGACTGATTGGGTTGTATATGTGTAGTCATGATCATTTAAATGAAGATAACATAAACACATTGTATCCAATTATTATTTTATCTTACACATTTTCATTATTCATAAATTTGTGATCCATTGATTATTGGGTTTGAAATACAATCTATACCTGATGAAACATGGAAGCAGGATTCATTTAAGCTACTTATGACCTTTCTGAGATATCCTATATTTGTGATTCTGCTTTTTTCAACACCTCACTTATACAAGCAAAACCTAAATCTTCAGTAAGAATTTTATGTATACAATTCTTTTGCACGCATGTGCGCACACACACACACACACACAAATACACACTTGCTCCCACTTACCTTTTCCTTTATTCTTTCAGAATTCTAATTGGACATCAAAATATACATTAATTATAAAACTCTAAAAAATTATGTTATAGCATTTCAAAGGCTCTTGAAAGAAACTATTACCAATAAAGCATTACTAAGTTTCTGTCAATATAGATTACAAAAATTCCCCAACTCCTGTTATATTTGGTTTTATTGAGCAGCATGGTACTATTGCTGTCAATACCCTTACATGGAAAACTACTGTGACAATAACTTCAAACACACACTTTTTCTCTCAGAAATATAATACTAAATTGATTGTTAACGAAGAACCACATACTGTCAATTTTAGGAAGCATAAATAGTAATTTAAATATACAAAATATATGTGATACTTTCCTTTTTTATTTATCCGTGGCAACATTTATATTCAACTAACAAATTACTTTTAAAAGATATATATGATTTTTTAAAAAAAAACTTAAATTTCATCACCACATAAAATTGAATCCACCTTATCCTCTATCCCCTGCATTTCCTGTTTCTTCCTTGAAGCAAAATAAAGAAGTGATCATCACTCTTTGGTCATAGAGTCATAATTGGTCAGAATGGGTGCGATGGTCATGTACGGATTATGACCCCAAAATTGGATAATTAGTTTTAAAAAAAGCAAGAAATACTTTTTCATTAATGGGATTAAAATTTGAGAAAGATTGGCATTTAGTGTACGTAGATATGTAAACTAGTCTAGTTGAATGTTTGTTTCTTTTTCTAAAGGAAACAATCATGCACATGAAAGGTTACTGATGGTGTGACCACAATGTCAGTGGCCTCATGTGCTCCACAGCAGTCACCCTCACCAGCATTTGACTCCTTATTCCTTCCATTGTCACAGTGAACCCTGGTCTCCTCCAATCAGATCCATGATGCAAGGACACATGTCCCTAAAGTCATTTGTGAAGGAAATGTTTCCTGCTGGGATGTCCAAATATATCCTAAGAACTTTCTCTGGAGTCTAACCATTTTTTTTTTTTTTTTACTGTAAAGAAGAGGATATTGAAGAGAAATTCTCATGAAAGAAAAATATTGGTGTCAATGTAATGTGGATGTCTAAATTAACATCACATTTGCATTCATTTCCTGTCAAACCTTGAGAAACTTAAAAAGCAGCAGATGCTCTTCACAAATATGATATTCAATTTTTACATTACTAGCACCAGATCCTATATTATGTGGCTGGATATGATGTGTAGCTGTGAGTTACTGTACACAAGCCAAATGTGGGCAGGAGAGAAAAAAAAAAAAAACATTTTAAATGCAAAAATTAATAGTAAAAGGCATCAAGGGGTTACATATAAAAGAGATAACAAACCAGTTAATACCGAAATTATATCATATAGTAAACTTGATATTTCTGTATTTATATATATATATATATATATATATATATATATATATATATATATATGTATAGTGTGTATTATTTCAGGTGTCACCCATAAATTAGTAAAATATTTACAATTTAATATCTTCTGGATTCAAAATAATCCGGGATAAATAATGTGCCTTAATTGCAAAGACATATACATTTTATCTTGTATGTGCCACAAGTAAGCACAGCTTCCTGTGACATTCCACTCCAACAGAGAAGATATGTTTCACGTGACCGAGTCGACCTCCCTCTGGGTAGTAAGTAACCAGGAGCTGCCACCATCCTCCCCACGCTCAGATGGCAGTGTCCCAGAATACCGTTTGCTGTTTAGAATATGGTGGAGGGCTGCACTTCTTTGCACCTGTGCTCTTCTTCCAGCTGGGTAGGATAGGCATGCTATCCTGTTTGCAAAGGCCCTTTTCCGTTTTCTGTCTAGCCTTTATTTCCTTGCACAAGCAACGCTTTTTCTCAATCATCTCAAGCATTGTATGGTCTCCATGAAACCACTGCATGCAAGCCACCTAGCAGAAAAGAAAGAGTGAATACTGAAGAAAACATGGAATGGAAGCATATTTTGCACTGTTAGTTGTCATTTAGAAAAATGTCAACTGTTTCTACACCTCCTTTAAAAACTCTCAGAATGAATGGAAAATACATTAATTCTTACAAAGCAAAATGAAGCCATGGAAACCATTAAAAATCTTTGTTTTGAAATTGGTAAAATCATGATATTATTTAATAATTATTCAGGCATACATATTTTCCCAATATGGAAATAAAACTTTTAAAAAATGTTTATCTTTTTAAACAATTTGCTAGATCTTTGCCTTTTACTTTCACATTAGCTCCATTGTGTTATTGGTTGTAATAAATCTAAATTCAATTGTTGGAATTATTTTTCATTGAGATTTAACATAAATGTGATATGTTGCAAAGATGTTAATGAACATTTTCATTCTTAAAATGAATTTTAAAACCTTAGAATTGTTTATAAATAGCATGTAGTACAATAAATATTTTAAATATTTCTTCCTTCTGAAATGACTTTCAGTGTGCACCTTATGTTTGGAATATAAATGCTTCAATAATTCGTCTGTAAAGAAGTTTTTGATACTTCAGAGAATGTTGCGTTAGAATCATTGATCTCTACATGAACATAGATCCTGATTAGTTCCAGAAACAGGAAAAGATTCATCAGGTCAATTGGGTTAGTGGGAGAAATTTCAGGGTGGATTATGCTTTGGTATGTACACATGTATTACTAGACAGGTAAACACTAATCCCAGGTATGAGTGGTATAACGTGTGTTAGTAACTTTCATTGGAATAGATTCTGTCCCAAGCAAAAGGCAGTGAGACTGGCCCATGAGCCCAGCTAGGATGGAGAAGCTTGAATTTAATTGTTTAAGCAAATCTACTTCTTATGATTTGCAGAGTAAAAGTAGTTCACTTGAAGTTACTGAACTTGATGTTACAGAAAAGCAAATACCTAATATTTAACCTATATCAGATCTCATTCTAAGTACTTTGCATGGGTTATTTCATTTATTCCTCACAAGAAAGATGCTCTGAAATAAATATTGATGATAAAATGACACTTATATTTTGGAATTTTACCCAAAGTAATAGAGCCAATGATTGGAAGTCAGGATTTGAACAAAAGAGTTCATTTCTAGCACCTGTTCCTTTAACTACACCACGCGGCCTTTCAATGTGTACAGGTAATGGACAGGACTGGGAAGATAAATTGGTACAATGTCTTTAATGCATGAATGAGGAAGCTAAGACTTCAAGAAGTTGCCTGTCTTGTCCAAAGTCAGGCAGGGGTTATTTGGTTTGAACAAAACTCATAGAATTATCACCAATCCTAAACCTTTAGGGAGAGGGCAGGACCTAAAGCCAGAAAATAGAGATTCAAATTCTGGACGTGCCAAATTTCTATTATTCACTCAGCTTCTGGATTCTTTAACTGAACAACTTAGTTGGCAATACCTTGCTTTCAGAAGCTGGTTTGAGGTTTAAAGTGATAATGAAGTCCATCTCACTTAAAAATAGTACAGCATTTGCCTACATTTTCTTATTCTATTACTGGAAAAGCCTGGTAGCTTGACATGTCTGTCTGCCCTCTCTGCAAAGAACTCTATGTGGTGTTATCTCCTCCACACTTCATTGAAAGCTAGGATTTATCTATGCACCACAATTACAAAGCTGAGTGTCAGAAGTTTAAGGAACTAGGTCAATGTCACAGTTATTAAGTTACACCCAGCTGTCTGACTCCAAGGTTGATATTTTTTCTAGTACAGCATGCTCCATCTCTTGAAAATTATTTAAAAATTATGATAGTTATTATGGTCTATATTGCCATTTCCAGGTGGTATAATACAAATGTATTTATAGTTTTATTGTGAATAAAGTGCTGATCTGAGTCAAGGAACCAAAAGATGATATTCTTAAATAAATATGTTATAATGTGCCTAACTTGATACAAAATGCCTTAGAAGGATGGGCCATGTATATGCCTTTAAATGTACTCTGGTCCCTAGCTTAAGACCTTGGCCATGGACATTATTATTTACATAAAATGATAGGTGTTTGTTGAGTTAATATAATGAACTGTTTTGTGTTCCAACAGGAGATTGACAAAGCAGCTCAAAGATTATTTGAAAGACCTGTGATGTTTTCTAATATCATGACCCATGGAATAAAAATACAGTAACTCTCTTTAGGTCGAAATATAAGAAAAATTTATTGAATGACTATAAACTGTCATAATGGAATTTATAACAAAGAATTCCCAAAGGCAAGACCTTAATCTCGTCCATTTTAGAAGTTCAACATGCATAACAAAGTTCTAACCCCTCATAAAATTATTAATTGGAAAAAAAAAACTACCATCATTGAACAATTTTTTTGCCTATCAAAAAAATTCTCCCAATAATCTTATTCTTAATAAAGTCTTGTGTTTTTCACATTTCAACATAATTGGAAAATCTCCAAATTTCTTTCAGGCAAATATTCCTTACAGCGTCCCCCCCCCATTTGTATTTTATTTATTTTTTCACACAAACATTACATTATGTATTACTTAATTTTCTTTAATATTTTTGTGGTGTGAGTCAGGATGGGTGACTACAAACTAATTTTCCAGGGCTGCTTTGACAACTGTGTCAACAATATATTTCACAGTTATTAGAATATTTCATTGTATTATGTATAATAAATTCATGTTTTGTCAATTAGAAATTTGTTATATAGATGTTTAAATTTATGTAGAGAAATAAAACATTTTAATATCTAAGGACTAGAAGTGTCAGAATAAAAAAATCATAAAAATGTGATTTTTCATATTTTTTACACTTTTCTTTTCTTTAAAATACTCAAATGTCCACTCAAGTGGTAGAATGGTCTAAAACATTAATGAAAAAAATTATTTTCCTTCAGACTTACTCCATATTGTTTAACCCTCCTCTTTTGGTGACCACATAAAACATTAATGAGAAAGCATTGCCCAAAACTGAAATTTCATGTGAAAGTACTGCCCAATACTTGAAAGAGGGTTAGGTGGTAGGAACAAAATTCAAACACAGATTACTAGAAGATTACCAATGCAAAATATAAATATTCTTTTAAATTCTCCGTATTAAATTCTAATGTTACTGCTATGGCCATTAACAGGATCAAATCCCCCTAAAATGTGTCTAAGTATATTTTGCTGTGACTGTAAGATGTTACACTGTCATTCATTATTTTGGACATAAAATATCTTTAACAATTATATAAAATGTGTTACAAATGCTACCCATACAAGATTTCATCACTCTTCTATGTTTTTTTCTTTTATCACAAAATTCTTTATATCTTATTGAAATACTGCTGTAAATTCCTATCCCATCTCTTTCTACAGTTGAAAGAAATTTAATAACAGACCATTACAACTAATTTGAAACTAAAGCCATTAAAAAACTCTTTTAGTTAGTTATCTAAGTGGTCATGTTTTTATCTTTAATCCAAATGCATTTGTTTTATATACCTTGAAATATGAAAACTGTACACAGGGGAGGGTAAACACACACTGGGAAATTATTATAAGACGACTGTTCAATTATGAATACATATCTCCTAGATGAGAGTTTTATATTAGTGTAACTCAGCAGAGATAATATTCTTAAATAAGTTAATGAAAATAAAATCTAGTGAAGTTCCCTGCCAAGGAGGCAAAACCAAAATCTCCACCAGCTGCATGATCTACACAACACTTTCATTCTAAAGAGTACAGAACAGAAAATGGGAGAGGAGTAACCCTACAGTGGGAAACCCTGGTCCTGTGGCCGACACGCATCGCCTTCCAGAAGTTCACATGCTGCAATTCTCACTTCTGTGGTGATGGTACTAAGAGCTGAGACCATTGGAAGTCCCAAGGAAGCTCTTTTCTACCTTCCGTGTTTGAGTACAACAAGTTAAAGCCTGCATCCTGCCAGAGGGCCCTCAAATACAGCCATGGTAGCACTCTGATTTTGAACTTCTCAGAACTGTGATTAATAACTTTTTATTGTTTATAAACTACCCATTTTGTTACAGTAGCCCAGACCCATCAACAGATGAACAATGATAAGTCATATTGATATTATGTATGTTAGTTACAATGATAGTCCTTTACTTTTCCTATCTTTCCCCCCACCAACCCCTAACTACACTCTAATTAATAGAAAAAGTACTAGACAAACTCAAAATAGGGGACATTCTACAAAAATACCAGACCAATACAGCTTGATGCTGTCAAAGTCATCCAAAGAAGTAAAGTCTGAGAAACTATCAAAACCTAGGGGTTATAAAGAGAAAACCCATGACTAAAAGCAATATATCTGCTGTACTAGAAAGTACTGAGGAACAGTAAAAACTACATTAGATAAAAACGAGGGAAATTAGAGTGATGTGTACTGTACCTGATTCTAATGTTTGAATATTGATTCATTAGTTACAACAGAATGAACCATAGAAAGGTAAGGCCTTAGCCACAGGGAAAACAGAGAGCATGGATCATAATGGAATTTTTAGCACTCTCTGTAGCTTTTCCATAAATCAAAATTTTAAAATATATACATATTAAAAATAAAGTGAAAAGACTATATTCTCTCAAAATATTCATTTTAATAGTGTTTTTTATTTTTTAAACAGAAGCAAACTGTATAAGGGGGAAAGTTAAATAACTTGATTGAGATCCTGCTAGTTGGGTTACATTGAAAAGCCATATATATATAGTATAAGACTATGGAATGTAGTTCATATGGACATAATATTTGTATTTGTGTATACTTCACATGCACATTTTGTGTATATATATATATATATATATATATATATATATATATATATATATATAGTACATCATGTATACATATATTATGCATATTCGTACATCTATCACACTTTATACATGGTATGGGGGGCAGTGAACTAAAGCCATATGAAGTGGGAATATTTCATATATTGTAGCAACTTCATGGGTGTTCCTGAAATACTGGTGTGAATGAGGAGGAGTCTTTAGTTCATGTCAATAATTACTTCATCTAAGAATGAAAATTAAGGGCTTCCTGAGATTAAGAATATATTTTCTTCAAAGAAATAAATAGAAATGCAATACAATAAGAAATCTCTACTATATATGGAAAATACTCAATACTCAAAAATATTGTATACATGTAAATCAACGCTCTTCATTTTTTATACTCCTTTTAATAGTACCAATATCAATGTATTTTTGCCCATCATCTATCAAACTGTTCTAGTAAGTACTTATTTTAAGGTCAACTGACCATTTACGTAGTTGAAAGCATGTTTAGGGAAAACCATGATGATAAAGCAATAGTAGTTTGATCCAATAACCATTTTTACTAGAGTGAAGATAAGTGGAAATATGACAATTTTTGTGTTTAATTTATCCATTCAAAATGACTTTTTCCACTTTAATAGGTCTAGGATACTATTTTCTTGATCTTTTTAGATGCTGTATTAATCATAATAAAGTGGTTATTTATTTATTAATTAACTGCATTTTTTATTTCATATATGATCATTCAGGGGTTATCTTTTTTTTCCCTGAAAAGGGACAGATTGTAAATATTTTAAGCTTTGGGAGCCATATGATCTCTGTCTCAACTTAACTCTACTTCATAGGCAATATGCCAACAAATAAGCATGCTTCTGTGCCAAAAAATTTATTTATATACACTGCCATTTGCATTTCATGTAATTTCCATGTGTCACCAAACATTATTCCTTTGATTTCTTTTTTAGCTGTTTAAAAAATGTAGGAAAAAAATATATTGCTCAAGGTCTGTCCAAAAACAGACAGTGAGCTGTGTCTGGCCTCTGGGTTTCAGTTTGCCAGCCCCTACTCACTGTCTTGAAGATAAGTGGAAAATAGCCATGGGACTTACTTGTTTATTTTTCTGTATGTTATATTAGTGAAGATTCAACCTCTTTGTCCACTAAAGGGAAGAGGAAGAACATTCTTAATGAGAGCAACAGTATCCCTGGCTGGCCTCCAGGAGGAAGAAGTTGACACACACAGCCCAGTGTGGGATTGATAGATCATCCCCCACCCAGATCAACTGGAAATGAGTATAGATTATTTAATCTATTTTTGAGAAATATTCACAGTCTCAGCACTTATCTCTGAACTTAATTCCAAAGTCAATAGGCACTGCTTAACATTGAATTTAGTCTCCTAAGTCCTTGATAAATCATTATATTTCAAATACTAAGGAAGGCACAAAAATAATAATTTGAGATATTCATATTCATATCAGTTTTGTGCTCATGTCATTTTTAATGTTGAAGTTCTCTTAGTGCTTATTTTAGAGTAATATTTTGCTGTCTATGATTTAGATATTTTGGAAAATTGAGTATTTTGGAATTTTGGAATTAAAGAAACAAAGTAGATTACTTGGCTTACATTTGCTCCGTAGGAGGTGTCATTCCAGGTCCCTTCCCCTCTTTAATTACGCCGCCATAGTTACTTTTGTCATGTCAGTCTTGTGAGTCAACCTAAAACTCACAATTTATTTTGAGAAATTCCCCGCAATTTTAGTGAATTACATTTCTGATATTTTTCCAGCTATATTTTGGAAGGAAGGGGCAACATTGCAAAGTGTAGACTACAGTGTTAGCCCTCAGTAAACCTTTTGAAGTTGACATAGAGCAAGCAGGTTATAATCCCCTGTATTTGTCAACATGATCACTAATAAAATTGCTTCACTACTTAGCGTCAAATCACAAACCTTTCACACAGAAAAATAAAAGTTTTTCATTGAATGATTTTGTATTGTCCTATGTATGTTGTATACAATAATTTCTATTTTGGAAATTTGTATAGGTGGTCCAACATAACAGTATTTTTATGCTTAATGTTAAAAAGTTACAGTCATATAACTCATGTTACTTCATTATTATAAACACCATTTATTTAACTTTGAAAAGTTTAGATTCAACACTAGGAGAATGAGTCAGGAGTAAATGTTTTCCACCCCTCCTAATCTGAAATACAGGCCAGAATGAAGATATTAGAACAGATAATATAAGTGTGCAAGACCAAAGCAAGTAGAAAGAATTTTCAATACTATTGGACTGAATTTGATCTGGGTCTTCAGTATCACTTGGATGATGTAGTGTAAATCATATACCTTGTTTCTTGCTTGAGAAATTATGAGAATTAAAGATTATAGGTAAAATGTTTTTAGCTTCTAGGGCTGAGGTTATGGCTCAGCGGTAGAGCACTCGCCGAGCATGTGCGAGGCCCTGGGTTTGATCCTCAGCACCACATAAAAAATAAATAAATAAGATAAAGGTATTGTGTCCAAGTACAACTAAAAAATAAATATTTCAAAAAAATGTTTCTAGCTTCTATACTTTGATTATATTATTAAAAGTAACATGCACCTTTTGTATAGCTTTAAGATATTCTGTGGTGTTTTGCCTATATATTTTTTCATCTTTAACTCTGGTCTTTGGGGTATTTTTAAAATTATTCTCTTTTAATTCTTCCTTGTTTATCATAAGGTTGACTCAGAATGTATGTTTTATGAAAGAATTTTTAGGCAAGTCTATACCCGAGGCATGTACTGAAGTTTCAGTGTTTATTTCCCATGTCTAAATTTAGTTGTGATATACATACATCGACAGAACGAGAACCGTGTCTTGAGTTGCTTTTCAATGCAAAATTGCAGACCTACATTATCTCCTTCCTTTCTCTTTGTAGATCTGAACATTCCCTTTGACACACAACAGTCTGATCAACTACGAGGCACATGATGCAAAACATCACATGCTGTATATTAAGTCACATATGCTCTTTGATTTTATGTATCTGTACTTGCTTGCATAATCAATTATGTAAAACACACTATCAAAAAAACTAAAAAGCATAAATTAATGTCTTAAAAATTGGCATGGCTATAAAGAAAAATAGAGTTTCAAATTAACATCTGTTGCTCATTTCTTGTGCCTGTAAAAGGAGGAAATCGCCTAACCCTTCAATCTTATAGTGATATTTTTTAAGCAAGCATCAAATCACAAGTCACTTTCAGGAGTAGAGGATGGCTTCAACTACCCTGCTAAACAGTGACAATGAAGACTCATGCCAAGCTAATACAATATGCATTATTTCTTTAATAAAATCCATCTACTTGTGCATCTCTGTGTGTGTGTTTGATTTTCTATTTTCTTAGGAGACAGTACCAAATGGATAAGATGACATATTTTTATCATTTATCAATTGTGAGACCAGGGTATAGTTACATAACGTTTCCAAGACCTTTTTCTTTATTCATAAAATGAAAATAACAAAAACTCAGTTTTGCTGAGGATTTAATGAATAATTTGGCATCTCTTTAAAAGTGGACACTCTTAAGAACATAAGCTCTTCTACCCCCAGTGGACTACGTGCTCTGTGAACACTCTCAACCTCTAGCAGAGCAGAGATATGCAATCAATGTTCATAAGATGAATGAGTGAAGAAACAAATGGATGTAATGTTTTCTGAGTATTTTCAGGGAAGGCAATTTTAAATTCCTTGATTTAATGAATGATCTCATTCCAGTTTGGCTCACTTGAATCCAACAATAGCCCAAATTGTACATGGTTTAAAAAATTATGTCCTGGAATTTATGAACCACAGGAGGCACCTAACCTGAAACTGAGCCTGTAACACCACATGAGTCATACCTGGGTGATCTACCGCCAAGAGCACCACTTTCACACGCTGGGCATCTATCCTGGGCCCTGTGGCTTATATTAAGTGACAAATCAATGTTCCACAAGTCTTTTATGACTTTGATCTGGGTAAAGTAGGGCTTAGTTTAATTAGGCTTTCCAGCTGATCCTGATAGGAGGTAGTCTGAGAAATACAGAACTGTCAAGATAGCGTAGAAGCATTTTCTCAAGGTCTGGCTCTTCCCGCTCTCTGACCATCCTCACTGGATGCAGCATACAAGTAAAGAATTAATTGAGGTTTGTGGAGGAGGAATCAGATTTTGATGTTAGCAAATTATTCCAAGTATAGTCCATCTATCTCTCATACACGTGCAATGTACTCATATATTTGTATGTATATTATTTATATATATGCAAATATCACATATCAATGATTAAGTCATTGAAACTTGCTACATGTCCTTATCATGTTATTTCAAAACATAAAATTATAAAAGTACTACTGAAGAATACTTTTTTATGTATCAATAATTTCACTCAAGCAACAGTGGTGAAAAAAAGGAATAAACTCACATCTTGAAATCCTTGATTGATGTAAAAGGAATGAACTCAAAACTTTCTTCAATGATTTTATAAAAGTTCTAAACCAAGTTGGCAAAATATATGTTGGAGTGGAGAATTATCAAAATCTAATAATAATAGCATCAGCAATATAATAATACCAGGCAACCATGATTTATTGCACATAATGAAGTTCTAGGAACTCTATGCGTACAGAGTGTATCAATTTCCTTAAATGTAATAATGTCATGTATTTTTTTTCTATTTTTATATAATAAAATAAGATTTGGAAAGTTAAGTTAAAGGTAGAGTATCATAGGTCTAATAGAAGGCAGAATTGGAATTGGAATTGCAAAATTTAGTCTGTGCCCCAGTCATTGCACTAAATTCTCTCATAGCTAACCTTGGAGTTGCCTACAGTGGCAAGCACATGCGTGTATGCACGCGAGTGCGCACGCGCGCGCGCACACACACACACACACACACACACACACTCACACACATATTCACTGTGTTTTTTTCACTTGATGTAAACACTGACACAGGAAAGTGTCCCACATAAAGTAAGAGTGGTGCAGTTTGCCTCTGAAAGATGCCAAGGTTGGTAAACGATGAAAACTCTGGAGGAGAGAACACACTTTGACTTTATTTTGTTTGTTTCCTCTACCACTTTCTTTTTCACTATTATCAAGGACAAGAGCTCCATAACTGCAGCCTTTCCTCAGAATGAGTGCAGGATCATCTGGGCTCCGTGCCTGCTTCGTTTCATCTCATCCTTGCAATGAAAATGTGGCCACTATTTTCTATATGATAAAATCAAATTTTATCCCATTTAACAGTCTCTGAAGATGGATTCCACCTTGGAAATGAAAAGGGAGGTCAACAGAGCAGAGCTGGGCACCTCATTTCCCAGTCAGAACTTCTATCCTCAAGGCAACTTCCTTACCTGTCACCCACAAGAACACTCATAGGGCACCAGCATGGTTTCAGTGACGGACTTTAATATTCTGAGATTCAATTGCAAAGATGATTCCTCATTACTTTTCACTTTATCTCCTTCCTGGCTTCCTTCTTGGAGTTGTTAGCCAAATATTCAATGGGTAAAGTATCTCAATAGAGATCATATCCAAAAGTGAATGATAATAATTACAATAAGAGCAATGCATTATTTCATTCTTGCTGTCTATTAATACCTCCCACTTATCTCATCTCCAAATATATATCACTTACTCACTGGTAGAACCTCCTTATAATCACATTTTGAGAATGTATTTGCTGCTCTGGGGCACTGCACTAGAAGTCCCTTTGCAGGTATTTTTCTTATTTCACCAGTCATAATGCAGATCATTCAACAAGTCCCCTTTTTCCTCTGTTTCATGGTAGCAAACAAATAGAGTAATCCTTTCACATATGTTTATGCTTTTCCAAATACATTCACGATTTTAGTGAGAAGTGAGTGGTCCAAAAGTGTTAGTTGATGTACTGAGTTGGGGGAAAAGATCAGGGATAGGTTTTATGCAACCTTAAAGGAAAATGTTAATTGCATAAAATCATTGTTCACAAACTCTTTGCTAGAGCAGAAATATAAAAGCTGGGAGAGTAGGGATAAGGGGAGGTTGATCAATGGGGACTAAGTTACAGTCATACCAAAGTAAGAAGTTAACAGACACTAGTATGGCAATATGTAAATCAATGGATGTGTAACTGATGTGATTCTGCAATCTGTGTATGGGGGGAAGGTGGGAGTTTATAACCCACTTGAATCAAAGTGTGGAATATGATATGTCAAGAAATTTGTAATGTTTTGAACAACCAACAATAAAAAATTAAAAAAAAATACAAAAAAAAAGAAGTTTCTAGAGAGAACAGGCACATATGGTACATCCCAAAAACCTAGAGAAAAGAATATTGAATATTTTTGCCATTTTTCAGGTGATTGACGAGACAGATAGGTTCAGTCTGATTTAAATATTATGCATTGTATATATCAAAACATCATTATTGTGTACAATTTTTAGATGTTTAGGTATCAGCTAGAAAATTAAATTTTAAAAATAATTTTAGAAAATAATAAAATTTTCAAGTCTTGAAAATACATAATATTTTCATATCACAAGATGACAATTAAAAGCAAAGCCAGTTGTCAGAATCAAATGTTAACTTTGTGTCTCTTGGAAACAGATATGATATGCAAATTGGTAAGCACATATGATTCTAAATGATATAATATATATTTTCTAGTGGAAGATTATGATCATAAAAGTGTGTTCACCTAAGTTCACCTAATAAGGCAACATCCATGCAGGTTTGATTGACATTGTACTTGCCTCTTTATACATGTTCATAGAGCAAAGATGCAGGTAAAATGAGTGGATTATCCTGTGTAAAGGTACAGAAAAACATGCAATAACTTTGAGAAACAATGAAAATATTTCATGATAAAGAGTTGATTTGTGATTTAATTCTCAAGTTTCTGAAACTGGCTTAAAGTTTTGCTGAATTAAAATTTCTATAAAGTTGTGAAGGATATTGGATATGAGCATGAGTGATATATGATAAAAGACATTCATTTATTACAATGCAAAATGAGGCTTCTCAGAGCAAAGTTGCTTCATGTTCAAATATAAAAAATATTATGTCTGTGTCCACAGGCAGGACCAGGGCATAGCCTTAGAAAAACAACGTATGATTCATTATTTGGCTTTTTACTGTTTATAATTATAAAGTCCTTGCCCTTGGAAAGTAAAGTGGTTATATACAAAATGCAATACATTTTTTTCCACCAATACATGACATTCTGAAGCAATTAAACCCAATAATTACTACAGATACAATTTCATCTATTAATTGAATAAGCTAATTGTTTGTAATAAAGAATAAAAAAACCCTTTGAGCAGGTTTCAGAATTAATTTATAAGTTTTTAAATGAGCAAGAAATTTATGTAAGTAGAAAACCTTAAAGAGACATTCCCTGAAGGAACAAGCAGTAATACAAGATAAAACTCAATTACAACAAAAGTATTGATGTTCTCCACTAAATATATTTTCTTATTGCTGACACTAGCATTAATTTAATTTCATTATAAAATTCTGGTTTTTAATAATGTATATGGACTTGACCACAAATAAATGAGGGAGACCAGTCTTGGTCAACATTTGCTTTATCTAGCAAGGAGAAGGCTCAGAGGCAAGCAGTCTGGTAACCCCAAGAAAGAGAATTTGATAATAACTGCTGAAACACTAAAAAACATTTTTAGTTCCTTTAACTTTGAATTGAGCTTGGGTTAACAGATGTAAAATATTGTTTTTTCCACAAGAGCGGATTGCCCAATATGAGCACAACTATGATACAGAAGGAGAAACACACTAGCAATCACAATAATTCAGACTGGGGCCAGATTTGCTGTTCTACTTGCTTGGGAAAAGTGACTGACTGCACATGCTCTGGGCTTCTGGTCAGAGAAGACAAGAGAATTCAAACCATAGAATGCCAAGCTACAACAGGCCCACAGTTGTGTTTCATGTAAACTATACAAAATTGACAATTTTAAACCCATGGGGAAGAAATCATGAGATTAAATTGAGAGAAAGAGAAAGTTGAAGTTGAGATAGGGAAGAAGGCCAAGGCCAGGCCTTATAGGCAAAATGTTGCCTACATTTTGAATTCTCTTGAAAATCAGAGAAACATGGCAAAAATTAACTGGGGCCAAGTTTTCTCTGTCTTCCTTAAATAGACTGGTCCCTAAAATTCAACCCAATCCCCAATGTAGTCTCAGCACTGGGGCAAAGGGCCAGTTGCCATTTTTCATTTCATTGATAGTGAAAATTTCCAGACAGTTAAAAAAGATTTTCTATACTCTTGAATCTATCAAAGGAAAAAAATGCTCCTTCCCATTGTCTCCTATGTGGCTGCAGGCATTAGGGTCTGTGTCTCTACAGCTGCTCCATCTAAATAATTTTTTTTTAATTCCATAATTCTAAATTTGAGCTACATCAACCCAAAGCCTGGGGCTTTCATCCTACTCAAAACTAGCACTAGTTCCCAAAATAATGTAAACAACATTTGTAAATTTGCCCATAAATTAATTGGACTTCTTTTATGATTGAGTTTTCCCAAAAGGGGTGGGTCATTTTTTCTTCTAACCAAATTCACTCAGATTGTGGTGGGATCAGCATGGAAAGACAGGAAAAAATGAACCTTATATGGTAATCTCAAAAAAAAAGAAAAAGAAGTATCACTTGCAGCTCAAGGTCTGCCAGGCAGGAGTTCAAAAGGCAGCCCTCCCTGCTGCCTTCCTATCCTCATCTTCCTTTCTTCCCCTGCTCCTCTCTATTTTCTACGCTGTTTTCTTACTGTCTATGATTATTAATCTAAATTGTCCACTTAATAAGGTTAGGAAATGCCAAAGACTAAGTAAGTGGTTTGGGGTGTCTCGCTGGGGGTGTTTCTAGGAATGACTGGCACATGGGACAGCGAACGGAAGCAGAGAGAGTCAGAAGAACAAGGAAGCAGAAGCAGATGCAAGCTCCATGCTTCTTGACGGGTTCTTGATCACTGCTGTGATCACTTTAGGATATCAACTCCCGCTCCTTCACTCTTCTAAAGCAGATTCTGCCCAAGGACTCTCCAGACAGTTTCCAGGCCTTTGGGCCCAAACTAGGGTAGCATCATTGATCCCTGTTGTTCTGATCAATGTTGTTCTGATCAAACTTCTTGGACTGTGAAGCTACTGTCTTCCCAGCTCCCCAGCCTGTAGAAGGCCGTTGTGGGGCTGCCCACCTATGGGTTGTGTAAGACAATCTAATAAAACTCCATTTTACAATCATGTAAAAAAGTTGGTTCTGTTCCTCTAGAGAATCCTTACTAATACTCCAGAGTAGCTAAAGATGACATGGCACAGGCCTATCTACCTACCTAGGACAAGCAGCCTAGTATAAGGTGTACTGGACAGAGATATCAAATGGGCCTTCTCTAGAATCTGAATTCCACGTCTTCTAATCTAATAAGGCCCTGACTTGCTATCAACTTACTTCTCCCGAAGATGATTGGGTATAGCTTGCTTAAGTACAAGTAACTGGAAGAATTTTTATTAAATGGTGATTAATGTTCCTAGCATTGGAGATGCCAGTTTGCTTAAAATATACCTTTTCTGGATTAATATTCACAAAAAGCTTCTAGAGTTGTAATAAGCCTAATCTCTTTCAGGCTGCAGGTGATGAAAGTGTGTACCTAGGAAACAATATTCCATCCCAGACTCTCATAGCACTCAACTTTCAAAGGATTGCCTAATTTTATTCTCATTTGTAAACAAGGATCAGCTTATAGTCAGATGTAGAATCAAAGCTGAGATTTAACACAACAAATGTCTTTCTGGAAATTATTCCATGATTTTTCTTATTCTTCTACCATATTTTGTACCCTAGTTCAGAAACCAACATAGCATTTCTCATAATGAAGTCCTCCAGATGGATGCTTCAGAAAGAGGGGAGTCAACAGAGAGATAAGGCTTTGAACAGTAACAGGAAGAGCAGACAGAGGAAAACAATTATCACTATACCAATTTTGTTCCCAGAGAACTGCTTTCATCATGTCATGTGTCTGCCCAGCAATGTCTCATTGCCAATGGTATTAATGTCCACAGAACCTAGGTTGCCATTGAAACATATGGACCATGTGGTATAGCTATCTTAATGTCCTCATTGCTCACTATGAGGCAATGCCTCTGTCCTTATTAGAAATCTGGATTCTGTCCAGCTTGTGGAAGACCACATCAATTTCGATTCATTTCTTTGAATCAAAACTGCTAGGTCTCATTCCAAAGACACAAAATGCCAATTACTTCTGAAGATATGAGGAATCCTTTTCAACATCTAACAGTCTGAAGAAGTGACCAATATATCTTCATAAAGCCATGCTTTCATGAACACTCTAATGATAGGCTCCCTTTTTCCAGTCCTTACCAACATGAAAACTATAAACCACTCTGAAAAAAAAAAAAAAAAACAAGTGGAGCGGGGCACCGTGGCACATGCCTGTAATCCCAGCGGCTGGAGAGGCTGATGCAGGAAGATCGCAAGTTCAGAGCCAGCCTCAGCAAAAGCGAGGCACTAAGCAACTCAGTGAGACCCTATTTCTAAATAAAACACAAAATAGGGCTGGGGATGTGGCTCAGTGGTGGCATGACCCTGAGTTCAATCCCCAGCACCAAAAAGAAAAAAGTAAAAAGAAAAAATTTAAGTAGAAGAAAATTAAAAATCAGGATAAGAGAAAAGCAAGAGATTTTTTTGCACTTGTGTGCAGCTAGAAGATTCAATTAGGGTCTGTCAGACAAAAAATCCTACTATTCTTCTACTTTAATATCCTCCTCCATATTGCAACTATTTTCCCCATCATTCTCCACACTTACCAAAATAAAGACAATTCCGAAGACATTTGCTAGATTTTGGTAAGATAGGTCATGCATTGCTCCTACAAAACCTTTTAATCTTTCATGGGTATACTTAGGAATATAGTCGGAAAAAATTAAGAGCCTATTTTTTTATAATCTTATTTTTTATTAACTATCTTTCTCAGAGCAATATATAGTGAGTTTTATCTAGTGATATAAGTATATATGATTGTAAGTCGGCCAAGCAAGGACATTCAAGCTCAGGACCATACCTTGCCATGATTGGATGATTTCTATCTTTCAATAGGTGTGAAAGGTCAGTGAAGACTAGAGGATATTTCTCTGCAGTAATAATGATAGTTGGATGCTAAAAACAATATATACAATGACTAATACAAATTAAGCATGCACTCTCAAATGCTTTTCCAAAAAAAGGGCTTACCTCATTCCTTATCCCTCCCACCAGCCTTGTAAGGTTGACCCTAGGATGCTCACTGTGTAGATGTAAAGTAAGGTTCTATGAGTATGAACCAGGCCAAAGAGAATGAGCAAATATATGGATGGAACAGGAATCCAAATTAAACTGAACTAACTCCACAGCATCTCCCAACCTCTTTGAGTCTAATACCATGTGGCTCTGTCATTGGGTTAGCTGCACAAATCTAGTGAGATAATAAACGTTTTATACAAATGTTTTATGTTACGTATCTACCACTTTTCTTGGAAAATACCATTTGGCCAATAAGTGTCCCCTTTCTTGCTGTATTTCATAAGTTAAGCCAGCAAGTCTTAAAGGAGCCACTTGCCCAAAGGAATAGCCAGATCCATCTCCAGAATCCAATAGCTCCAGTGCTTCTCTCTGAATACAAGCGCCCATCTGCGATTCCTAAAATGTTAGACACGTCGGGTGCCATTCCCTTTTCTTTTGCACAATGTAACCATCATCATTTATGCATTTATGCCTGCAACGTTTATTTATTGAGGAACTGTGTCCTTTGCAGATACACATGGCCTCATGACAGTTCTCACTGTGCATCTTTCTCAGGACAGACAGATAAAGCCTTTCATCTGTGATCTTCTGTCTTTCCCCCAAACTGCGCTATCAAGCTGAGACAGCAGATTTTACATAGGATTCAAAGGTTCTCCTGGAATGGCAGAGCTACAGGTTGGAAGGCCCAACACTCCAGGGCACCCATCAAGGGGGAACATCCTTGTTGGATTTTGTGTGAAACAGAAGCAGATTTGTAAAGACAAAAGAAAGCACTGAATCTTTGAGGTTTGTTTTATAGTAACCATACTACTAACCTATCTAATGAGCAATGAATAAATGAGTGATATGGGAAGGTTATATAATGGAAGTGATGAGTTGACCTCTTTATATATAACCTATAAATATATGTAAAATATATAATGCATGGATTCTGAAGGAAGAAAAAAAAAACCCTAACCTTTTGACAGATCATAATACAACTCTAGTTTTCAGGAAAAAAGAACTGCAATGGAGGGGACATTGATAGGTTATGTACTACATTAGCTTTTTATTTTATTAAATAGAAATACTTGTTCTTGTTATAATTTGATTATGTTAATCCAACAAAATATATCACAGCCTTCTAATAAAGTTGTATAAATATAAGATGCTACATCTGTCATTTGAAATTTTTTTTTATTTTTACAGAAAATTCATTGAATTTAATTAGAAAAAGAACTTCCTAAGAAAAATTATCACTAGAACTCTAGAAAAATGCAAATAAATGGATTAGAGGACAATAACAGTGGAAGAGCATTTACTTAGCATGTAGGAGGTACTGGATTCAATCCCCAGTCTCTCACACACAAACACACACACACACACACACACACACACACACACGTACACACACACACGTGCACACACCCACACACACATTTCTAGTAGAATACTCTAGAAGACAGTACCATGTTTGTCACCCACACTAGAACAGAATCTACTTTGCAAATAAATTCCAACTCCTTCCCAGATGTAATAACCTTCCCCCAGCTCAACTACAACTCATGTTCTATTGGTAGTCTATTAGGAAGCATGGTCTTTCTAGAACCCAGAGCTTTACCCCTACTTTTAAACCTAAGCAACACTACTTCCAGCCAGAGATGTCTCTACTTAACAAGAAAGAAAGTCCTTTTATAAAACTGCATAAAAACTCCTTTCTTCTGGCTTTGGAACTTCTTCAGGTATTTGAACATGAAGCTGTGCTAATGCATCACTCACTGAGAAACCAAAGGAAACGTCAAAAGGTGAGCTGAGCCCTCACAGAGTGTTAAAAACTGAGCCAGCCACTCCATGGATTAATTCATCCAACCTTACAGATCAATCTAAAAGTATTTACTAAAACAGTGGTGAATGTATCTATATTACAGGTGAAGAAACCAAGGTTCAGAGCTGGGTGGGAAGGAACAGACCATTCTAAGTCAAAGCTGGCTGATTGTAAAAGCTGCTGTCTTTCTGTACCCTAACACATTCTTTCAAAGAGGAAGAAAGACAAAAATACCTCTTAAAATAGATTTTAATATTTTAAGCCATACGAAGTTCCACTCTGAAAGTAAAAATACACTACCAATGTGTTGGCAATATTTAACCATTGTTTGAAATTATATTGGGTGATAAATAGAATTAATTTAACTTAACATGATAATCAAATGTTTTAATGAACATTGTAGACAATCTATTTTAAACATTGAGGCACTGTTTCCATAAGATACTGAGCATGAATTAATGCAAAACATCTCACATTTTAGTATTAATTTTTATAGGATCATAATTTCCCATTATACGGTATTAGTAGTATTTTCTTTTCTACCTTTTTCCCTCCAAAATAAAGTACTTGCTTTACACATTCCTGAAAAGTGAGAACATGCCTCCAGAAGAAACTGTAATTGTGTTCATACTTGCTAAGCTACATTTTTTCCCTGAACAACAATTGCCAAGTTTCTCATACAATATATTTAATATCTTTCTCTTAGCTGGAATAGGCATAAAATAATATATTCATTGCCCTTTGAGGATTGAGCAATGATAAGAAAACCAATGATGTTGTCAATCCATTTTATCATAAATTACCATTATCCTACACTCTTTAGGACTATAATTACAGCTCCTCTTAATTACTGCCATTTTTCAGATAAGGCACCTGAGTCAGAGAGGTTAAATAATTTGTCCATGGAACTCAGCAAGGGGATAATTGAGACAGGATTAAGCCTAGAGCCTCCACACATCTGCACATTTACATCTGATCTCACCACTTCATGCACAAGGCATTTCATGAATTCGTATATTCCAGCTGGATTCCTCTGGGCCCCTCAGGCTTCTATCTCACACCTTATCGTGCAATTCAAACAAATATAACATTCAGGAAAGAAGCAAACTGTTCTTTTTTTTTTTTACTTTTTTTACTCTCTATCATAAAAATGCTACACATTGAAGGAAAGGTTGCCTGCTTCCCAGGAAATTTTAGAAAAACTTTAGAAAGAACTTGACCTCCAAAGATATGGCAATTAATTTGTTCTAAGTTTTGAGGAAAGCAATGGAAACTCTCTCACGATTAGTAAACAGTGAATTAGGAAAAAATCACTAATGTAACAGATGGGTCGTGGGAAAAAAATGTTTCTTGTCAAATAATTAGAGAAGGTAGTAATGGACAACCATTTTCCTGTAGAAATTAAGAATCCCAATGTTTCTCTCCATGTAAAACTGGGGTTTGTGATCCCCACTTCACAGATACTTGATCTACTCTAAAATCATGTTATTAGACATAGAATTCCTAAATGACAGCCCCTTTCTGAATTCCCTGAATTCTGATGACCCCTCCTGCACTTGTCAAACACCAACAAAACTTCCCAACACTCCCACTGTGACCAAATGTAACCTCCGGTTCTTTCTCAGCACACTGCTCCCAAGAGAATCTGCAAATAGATCAGAATTGAGACATGCGAGGAAACATATGTCCCACTTTTCAGCTGACTAATGAGAAGAACTGAGGGGCTTCCTGGTCTCAAAGAGTGAAAGGAGAAAAACCAACAAAGATCATCATAGGATGGCCCCACTGCACTGAGGGCGTGGGTACCAATTCACGTGCTCTGCCCCTAGTCTCTTCCAGTCACTCTCCCCCCCAAACTCATGGGTCCCCTTCCCATGCCGACCAATCACAGCCCCAAGGGGCAAGTCCGAACCTCAATGTTTTGTGTCAATGTTCCAAGCACACTAACCTTTCCCACATCCTCAACAAAGCTCTCAGATAAAGCTATAATAAACTCTTCTGAGAGGGACTAATAAAATGTCAGACCATTTTTAAGTGAACTTCACAAAGCATTTTATTTGCAAACACCAGAATATGTAGCCCTGCTTAACATGGCACCTCGGTACATGTTTTAGACCCCCAAATCCAAACACTACAAAGAATGTATATTCACAGCCCTCTAGGGTAGTAGTTTACAAGTTAGACTCTCTTCAGGACTCCTACTTTCCTCATCAAAGTCTTGCTAGGAGCACAGAAAGTTTTTCATTTACTTTTACTTCTCTCAACACAGCACCTCTCAGAGCAGAAAGCTAATTACTGAAACTCTCTGGGACCCAACTCAGAAGAACTGAGCCCCTAAGCTTTATGGCTTCACCTGACTTCCTTCCTCAGCTCTGAAAGGGAGCCTCTGCTCACCACATGGCAAATTTGTGAGCTTTAGTTCTGCAGCCCAGCTGGGCCAGGAAAGAAAGCCTGCTTGTCATTGTGCCCAACACAAAGGAAAACCGAGCTGCTGGTAGTGAGTACAGAGAGGACTACAGATTCCTTGGCTTTTCATCCTCCCCGCCAGGGAAGAGCTTCTACCCAGTGACAGGCTGTCCTTGTTTTATCTCCCAAAGAGACTCAGCTTTCAGACTATCCTCCAGGTCTAATAATTGCTCATTAGTGCCAGAATCCCATTACCAAAATGGTGATACGACCATTAGTTTGATTCACAAGTAGCCAAGGTAAGGACCCCACCTCCTATCACTGCCTAGAAATAGAATATAGTTTGTCAAATGTGCATTGTACTGATCCAAGATTCATGCTCATTTTTTTCTAAAGAAATAGTTACAAATAGGCCAAAGAAATTTTAGGAGTTTGCTTTTAATCCAGATCTCTATCATTCCAGAATACATGAGAACAAATAAATTACCACTTGATGGTTACAAAATGAGGGCTGGAAGTCTATTGTAAGATTTTTAGGGAAAATGCTGAAGGTGACTTCCAGCAAGAAGATAAACTAAGGCAATAGCACCCCTTGGTGGCAATATGAGGGTATGCAAATTACAAGTAAAGCACTTTTTTTTTTCCCCCAGAATCTTTTACATTTTTTTTCTGTAGAATTATGATGAAAAATCCTGCAGACTAAACTAGCAATTCTTTCCCTCGCTTCTGGCATAACCACACCAATATCATTCCACCAGTTTGGAAATATATTGTAGTTTTCAAATTATCCAAAGATTCCATGACCTCTCTCTATAAAACACCCCAGGGTTTTATTTTCAGGTCTAATAAAAACACTTCATACAACAGCATGCACTCATTTCATCTGGCTAGACCTGTCTCTTTGGTTGGAATGGTCTCTGGGGTCTCTTTCTACTGGTGTCTGTGTCCACTATTAAGGCCACAGAGCAAAGTTGGTTTGGGGCAGAGGGAGTCTTCAAGGTCTATCTGCAAAACCTTCTAATTCAGGATAAGCAAATGCCAGGTCCACTGTTTGGAGAAGAGAGCATTTAAACAAACAAGCATATATAAAGCCAGTTTCTACTAAGGTGTATCTCTGCTGCCCTTGTACACTGTTATTTTTTCAGAGGATACTTCAAAAATCTAGAGGGTTTGAATAACAGTATCTGTTGCATTTTTACACTCTGCGTATCATCTGACTGCTAGGCAAAAATAAAATTTTTGTTTTTATTCTTTACTTTCATTTGTCTCTTTAATAATAATAATCTAGCACAATTATTCCTTTGTCATTACTGAAATAAAGGCTTCTCCCTTTTGGCGTTTTAAATACTACTAAACTCTGATATTTTCTGCTATTCATTTCAGCACTTCCTAAAGATTTTCTAACTACACAACAAACTAAACTCCTCCCAGTACATTCTGGATACCTGTTTTCATGGGGTTGTATTTTTTCTCCCCCCCCCCAACTAAATTATTGTAATTTTTATTATTATTCTGAGTTTGAGTAATTAAAACATAGGCTTCTACTTGTATTTCTATATAGGGTTTGTTTTTATAATCCAGAGTCAGAGGAGATATATAAAGATTAGCTTTGTTCCATATTTATTCATGGCAATGAGTTTTTAAAGTACGAATTAAACATAGTAACATCTTACTCATTGTAGATAAAAATGCAATGTGCACAAACATATTTTCGGATCTTTAATTTTAAAGTAACACAATATGACAAGAGCCAGATTTGCATTTCATAATGACTTTTGTGTATGTGTGTATGCCAGGGATTGAACTCAGGGATGCTTAACCACTGAGTCACATCCCCAGCCCTTTTTACTTTTCATTTTGAGACAAGTTCTTGCTAAGCTACTTAGGGCCTTTCTAAGTTGCTGAGGCTGGCTTTGGACTTGTGATCCTCCTGCATCTCTGAGATTACAGGCATGTTTCTGGCTTCATAATGACTTCTGATTTCTAAATAAGGAGAGACAGACCCATGGAAAATAGTAATAAATAATGCCTAGCCCATAAATTCATGCACCACATTCTTTATTCCTGCAGGTAGATAATACATACTGTTAAACAACCAACTTCATGCTCCTCCATAAAAACCTCACTATAAGTTAAATATGGGTCATACACTAATTTTGGAGTTAGTTAGGTACTCATATTTATCCTTAACCTTGTTGCATTACACTTATAGTTAATGCATCTGCAATGTATTTTAAGTTGAAATTAGCAAAACAAAAACTGGGGGATACCACCTGGGTCACAATGTTTTTTTATCTCTATTATTCATGTATCCCCATGACCCTGTATTAAACTTCTATCAAAAGGATACCTAGTCCAAACAGATGGCAGCCATGTTAACTTTTAGATCCTTGGTTGCCCTCTAGTGGTAACAGACTGCCTAAGACATTTGCAGGATGCCTTGGCTTTAGAATACCCAACCAGATCTGACTGCTGCTGATGCATATAAGAAAGCACATTGCTTTGAGAGTGAGAAGGGACTGATTCTAGACCTTTGTCTGTTATTTTGACCTTTTGTTACTTGTTTTTTTTTTTTTTTTCATCAGAGGAGATTCTATTTGCAGAACTACTGTGATGGTCACAAGAGAAAACATCAGGTCAAATTACTTAGACATTGACAAAGCATAATTAGATTCATTTTAATTTTTCTATAGAAAACTCAAGAGACATAATATCTTTAACAACAGATTTGTCGCTCTAGTGGACAGGCTCTCAGGTGCCCCCCATGTCTCTGCCTCTTGGCACAGAGAGTACCAGGAGTAGAGAATCTGGAGAAAGAGCCTCAACTATGTGCTCAGATCCCTGTTTCTAGTGACGAAAGACACTCACACCATGCACCATGGGATTCTGTGAGAAAACCACCATATGTAGTCACCTTGCTAAACAAGTCTCACCAAGCGGCAAGTAAATTCTCAGATCAAAACATTGTGGGGGACATTGTGGAAAAATTTCAGTAGAACCCTGAAATTGTTGGTATTTTGAAAGACGAGTGAAAATATTTGTGAGAAAAGCCAATCTGAAAATAAGGAAAAGAAATTGATGACTAAATGTTAATGCGTGGTCATTTCTTGATTGGCTCCTGAATGGGGAGGGATATTATGTTGGAGCACATGCAGAGATTTGAAAACGAACTTTGTATTCAACCATAGAATTGAGGAAAATATTATTGTTTTCAGAAGATATACATTCAAATAGGGATGAAATGGCATGATAAAAACAGATATGTGGGTTTAATAGCACACACATTGTACTAGCCATCCAATTTTTCTGTCATTGGAAAATTATCAAACTAAAAAAAATGTGAAACAAACAAATGAATGCTCTTAGGTACTTTATCCATTTTAGATACTTTGGAGTTAACAATTTTCCCTTTTGTGATGCTAATTGTCTGGGGAAGGGCTCTCTGCTGCAATCATCCTGTCATCTCATGCTTAAGTGCCATGATCTTAGGGAATCAGAATCTGAATTTTAAGGAGACAGCTCCTCAGCAAATTTCTGCTGAATATCTTAGGTGGATCAGTGTCTTCATTTATGAAATGTGATTAATGATAATCATGATGATGGCTCCCTCTTCCCCAGGAGCTTCCCTATTTGTTCTTGCTCCACTGATGCTCTTTCCTCCAGTCTTTCCCACCTGAACGTATCTTGCTCCTGTCAAGCTAAATGGCTCATATTTCCCTGACAAATTGTTTGACTTCAGGTCCCTAACTCCTTAGCAACTCTTATCTCTAATTGCCTTCCACCTGCCTTTATTAAAATGTCCATCAATGTCACCACCTCCTTCTGGGAAGTCCTGCTTGACCACCGCCAATGGCGACCCCAACACTGGGAGTCAATCCCTCTATCTTCCGTGTATATGCTTCTCAATTACCCTGAACTGCAAGTACACACACACAAGTGCACACACACGCAACCTGGCTTCTTTATGAGGTTGAGATGCCTTTGAACAGAGGAGTTTGAATCAGCATCTTGCAAACTTGAGCGTCAAGCAGAACATCTGGTGTTTAGCAGGTGGATGTTGAAGATTTGTTGACTGAATACATAAAAGCCATTTGTAAACTCCAAATTACTAATGTGAATTACTTTGAAATGTCAAAGACAGTTACACATGTTCGTTAATAGTGTGTGGTTGGTGGTGCAAGAGGCTAAATAGGGGGAATGAGACACAGGAGGTGAAAACTTTGTATAAGGTGAGTGATTTTAGAACATGAAAATTTTGGAAAGAGAAGAAAAAATAGGATGACCCCCCCCCCCATTAATTTTACCCCCACTACACTTTTGCTCAGACTTCAGATGGCTATTTTCAGAGCCATGGTGAGCAAGGTTGCCAAACCAGTATTCTATGCCTGCACCTGGCATCCTCCAGGTCCAGGATCCAGGGTTTCCTCAGGTCCAGCCACACCATGCAAAGCCCCTGAGAGCTACTGGGAGGCAGGAGAAAGGAAAGAGGAAGGACAAGAAAGGAATAAGGACCCCATCCGTCCTACTCTAGACCAGTTCCCGGGCCTCACCCCGCACGCACCTCAGTTTTTCCTTCTCAGTGACAGACACTGAACTTTATCTTATTGAGATTCATCACTCTGGGGCAGACAGGGTGGACTCAGGCCTGCCTGTGACGGAGGGAGGGGCAGACGCAGTGCGGCCCTCTCCTAGCCACTCAGCTCATCAGCACCCCCACCCCACCTATTTGACTGCACTGGGACGGCAGACAGTGGAGCCGAGGGTGACCTCTCTGCTCAAAAACTGTCATAGCTGACATCTGATTGTCATTGAGACTCTTCACTTTTTTTTTTTTTTTTACCGTTTTGCCTTTGTATTTAAACTTGGCTACAAGAGAATTTTTAGAAATTCTGGAGGCATGGAACAAGCTCTAAATAACCCAGCAGGCAAGTCTCAGGTGTTTAGGGCACCTGCCCAGCAAAGCTAGGGCAGAACAGTAGAAGGGAAAAGAGAGAAAAAACAGAGCACAGTTTCAATGAACTTTGTGCAAAATTTTATAAGGAGAAAATCTAAGTAAAATCAAATGAATTTAGATATCATGTAAATGTGATTTTTTTAAAAAAATATAATTGTATATTGAATTATTTCTGGGGAAAAGCCTTCATAATCATTTCTGTTCTTGAAGACTATAAAGGTCTTAATTCACTCCAATCCATGTTACTGTTTTGTTCTTAATATATAAGGTCTTTGTCATTTAAGTACAGAAGGTCTATTTAGAATACTTCTCACAATATTTTATTTCTCCTTCCATTAATAAAGCTGCTTATTTTTTGAAATTGATTTTTAGGATTGGGTTTAATAGAAATTTCTCTTTCAATGTGAATTGCAGTATTATGTTACCTGTCTCAGTGGTACTTCATTTCCATTCTCTTTTCCAACTTCTCTTTCATCCTCAGCAAGCAGGTAAGACTAGTTAATTACTGAGGAGAAACTCTGTGATGACTACAGGGAGAACCCCCTGCCAGGAGCCAAAATGCCTCTGCAAATCATCACAACAGTTTTACAATAATATGCGTGTCTGTTCCACCCTTAATGTTAATTTTTTTTAATTCAATATCTATTGAAACAACTAGAAGTTTCCAAGTGGAAAATATATATTCCCAGCCCTCAAGAAGCCTACATTCTAATGCAAACAACTATAAGGTATTTTTTTGGAATCAAAACAAATTTTCAAAAATGAAAAAAACAGATCCATGATCAAATGTATTAGAGAAATATGCAATAATCATCTCTCCCTCTCTATGTTTCATAGCGCATCTGCAAGGTAGAAACTCTGATAGCAAAGGAATTTACTTGACTCTTTGCAGACTTCTTTTCCATAACAGAACATAGGTATTATCTCTCTACAGTGTTCCTCTGTGGTACAAATATAGTGTTATTTATGGCTATGTTTGGTAATTACAGTGGAGAGACAAAGAAGAAGGGAGCTATGCTTGGGAGAGTTGGGACAGTCTAACAACAGAACACATGTGACCCCACACTTAAATGGATAAGTGATAGTTTGCCAGCAACCCAGCACTTGGGAAGAAGTTCCAAGAAGAAGGAAGAGTGAAGCAATTGCTGGAGGCATCCCTAGATCATGATAAAGTGAGAAAGAATGGTGGATGACAGGAGGCACCATAAGAAGCTGGAAGTAGGTGGTGGATGGTGGAGCTGCCCAGGGCCAGGGCCAGGTCACACAGGGCCCTATTCCACTCTCTAGGCAATAGCAGACCTTATAGAATTGTGCAGGGGGGTGGTTAACATATACTCACACTCCCTTTGATGAAAAGAATGGATTTGGAAACAGACAGCCATACTGGAGATGCAAGGTGGGAAATGGGTGACAAACACTGAGTTTGTCACAATACTGCATATGGTCATCTTGTAAGATACATTTGGATTCAAGAGAAAGAAGTCCAAACAGTAAAGCTGCTTATGTGGCTCCATCCTCCTCTCTATTCTTCTGCTCCTCTCATTTCCCCGATGCATGTGTTCTTAGAGGCAAGAGTATTTGCACTTATTTGTTCTAACGAAGTGTTAAAAACAGCCCATGTGTCAAATACATGAATGACCCAAAATAAGTATTTGCGTTTATCCATTCGATTCTAAAATGCACTTTCATATCCATTATCTTGCTTCAAATAGATGTTGAAATCAAAATACCTGGAAATTTCGCAAAGCCTGAAGACATTCACCTTTGAGTGTAAGTGCCTGACTTCTCCTAGGATCCCTGTTTCATTACTTAGCACAGATTGGGGTCCTACCTGAAGTATGCCTTGAATGATAAGCAACTTTGGCTCTGTTGGCTTCCTGTACTTTCATATGCAAAGTTTATTGGGTGAGGTAGGATTACTCTTGACACCTTTTGGTCCTTCAAATAAATGCCTGATTTTGGGGAAGGAAGTCATTAAATGTAACATTGCAAATACCAAATACCATCCCTGTCAAAACAGCTGACAACCAGGGATTATTAACTAGCTCTAATGCAGCATTTGCTTTAGAAAACAAATGCTTTGAACTGACAGTATGGTTACCCTTCTCTCAAACTTTAAAGTGTCTGTTCAATGGAATGCTATGGAAGCCCAGAAGTCAGAACCCTGGTGAATATATTATTGTCCTTTGTGTGGTTTTGGGTAAATGTACACCACGAATCTAGCAACCTAGATATGAGAGAGGGGTGTCTTTTCTTCTCTTAATGTGAAAGGGTTAGTTGTGCTGTCACACCGATACTTCATGGTCCTCAAGAGTGTGGTGCAACCAACCAGTGCCACTCAGCTTTCCTCCAGGAGTTACTTCTCCCCTCCCCCAGTCCCACTTCATTCTCAGAGATTTTCTTCACAGGTGGAACCCTGTTTAGCAGAAGTCCATCAGAATTCATTCTCTCCCAAAATTTTTAAAAATATTTTGTTTTCTAACTTTTCTAAGACAAACCCTGGAAAAATCAAAGAGTGATTAAATAAATAGATGAATGAAACTATAGGAAGAAAGCAAATTCAGAGAAGCAGGCGTACTCAGGGCAGCTGTGTATGGGGCAGAGCTTTGGTACAGAGAACCACCTGGGCTTATGGTTCACGTGCACATAGCCACTGACCACCTGTGGGACCCACAACAAGCAGTAGAAACCCATTAGCTCCAGTTTTCTCGTCAGTGACATAGGAATGGTATGCCTATGTCATAGAGTACCATGAGAATAAAATTTGATAATGTAGACTTATGAACACTGTGCCAAGCACTTAATGAGATCTCCAAAAATGCTATTTTAGAAATCTGTTTCATTTGGGAAGATGCTTTCAACCTGAAGGCAATGTTCATTTGTAGCACAGCATAAAGAACAAAGAGTTAACCAGCAGGTGAGCTGGGTGGAGAAATTAGAGGTCTCTAATGCTTCTTAAGTAAGGCACTCACCAGGTGGATGTATTCATTATTCTCAGTGTCATGCAGTGCAATAGTGAGCCAATATTAATATAGTGATAACCTTTATTGTCAATCCACCTGTAATTTAATTTGGAGGTTAATTTATCACTAGTTGGAAAAATGGCTCTTTTAGGGGAAAAAATCTTAGTCGTTTCAAAGATGTTAATGGCAAACAAAAGAAATTCTTCCATTTAGTCAATTAAGTTTTCTCTGCTTTTTTTTTTTTTTTTTGGTTTTTTTTTTTTTTTTTTGGTCTGCAAAACAGGGGTAATGACCTCTCGTGGACACTCAGGCTAGACCAGGTGATACGATTCATGTCATAAATCCTAGTGAAAAGGACTGCATCTGTTCACAAATAATGCACAGCATTCAGAGATCAGTATCACTAGATGTGATTCATTATATCCCCCCTCCCAAAAGTATTAAAAATAATTATCTAAAAGACGAACAACGAACATTGTCCCTGCCTTAAACAGAGTTTTGTTTGGATTATTTTGAAAAGCCAACCACTGGTTGCAATATGCACTTCAAACACTAGAGGGCGCCATGTACCCATCTATTGCTATGCTTTTCCAAGCTGGAAAGGCCATCCCCATCTAGAGACCCACACTTTCAAGATTTAAATTGATACATTTCATAAACTTCATGTTGTGGATAAGAAAAAAAAAAGACTCTTGCAACTGTGGTCTTGGGAATCTTTAAATAAATTCTGGCATTGGAAATAAATAAATAGTTTCAATTTTTTTTTTGTCCTGACCCTTTCAGATGCAGATGCAGATAATAGTGTCCTACACAGCCATAACATTTCCACTGCATTTATCCATACATTAGTTCAAATAGGGGCATAAGTGGTAACCGAGGACAGGTGATCTGACATTTCTTAAATGATACCTGCAGCCAATTTATATTTATTTTTCATCCAAACCACCTGTAGGGTTGGTAATATGGGAAGCACCAAACCATTCCCTCTGTGATCACCTTCTATGGAATATTACTGACCAGAACTACTCTCTTTCTTAAAATTTTCCGCAAGTATGAAAGTTGAATTTTTGGAAGAAAGACTTTAAAAGAAAGAAGAATGAATTAATATTTTTCTAAGAGGTGGTGTCTGCCTAGACCTATCATATGTGTATTATTTCATTAATCCTCAACAACAGCACTAGTCAAATAATACTGCCTCTATTTTACAAAAAAAGAGAACAAAATTTGAGCCACATATTTACAGTCACACAATTACTAACTTGTGAAGTCAAGATGAAAATACATTCTTGAATTTCTCTAAATCTTGGCTGGTTTTTATATAGCTGAGTAGTTCAGATCATAGACTCTGACAAAGCTTGTAACCTCACTTTAGTACCCTAAGTTGTCACAAGGGGTAGCAACAGTGACCATCAATTGTGTGGTGAAGGAGGTGTGCACTTTGTCCTTTGGTTCAAGACTTCTCAGAGAATATTCTCTTGTTTATTAAACTCTCTCTCATACTCCAGGGGAATAAGTGGCTGAGATGAGCTTGTTTCACTCCACTCAATAATAAGGCTACTGAGGCCGGGTGCAGTGACTCATGCCTGTAATCCCAGTGGCTAAGGAAGCTGAGGCAGGAGGATTGTGAGTTCAAAACCAGCCTCAGCAATGGCAAGGCACTAAACAGCTCTGTGAGACCCTGTCTCTAAATAAAATACAAAATAGGGCTGGGGATGTGGTTCAGTGATCAAATACCCCTGAGTTCAATCCCCAGTACCTCAAAATAATAATAATAATAAGGCTACTGAAAAGCTTGTTATGATACTACTTGACTTTAAAAGATGACCCCCAAACACTCTGTCACTTTTGTCCCCAGATATTGTCACTTAACATTCACAAGCATGCAATGGCTAAAGAGTATGTCCATATTTCTCAACACACTCTTCAGTTAGTTATAAAATGTAATCTGAGTTACTGCTGTCTTGTCACTTTTGTATGAATATGGATATCAAATAATTCCAACATTTCAGTTCACATATTACTGGATTCAGCTGCCTTTTATGCTATTCAAAGGTATTAACACAATTTTCCTTCTTTAAATATGACATTAATTATAGCTCATAGAGAGCTTCACAAAAAGGAAAACTTCAGATTTTATAAATCAATCAAATAGGATTTTAGAGACCATGTGTAAGATAATGTGGTGGGTTTTTTTGTAATACTTGCATTATTTTAAGGTAATGATGCCATAATACATGGCAATATATCAATTTAGCCACTGACATTCTCATTTGCAATATAAATTTATTCTACATTTCATTTCACAGATCCATTCTTCAATAAATATCCTCATTATAACAAATAAACATCGTTTTTATACATAATCTGTTAATATAACACTTCACAAATTGAATTTGGTGCAGATAAATAGTTCTTTGACAACATACTGCCCCTGTGTTGTGAACTGAATGGGGGCTTCCAAGTACCCTCTTGGATTTTTCCATACTTGGAAATACATGTCAGGTGACCCCCAAGGGGAATCAAGCAAGTACAAAGCTGGTCTTGTGTGTCCTCCGTCCACATTTCCTGGGGTCTTTCACCTCTCAACACTGTTCCTTTGTGTCCAGCACAGAACCTGAGCACTTTTCTAGTTGAGACATAAGTAAAAATGTACCCAACTGGTCGGTTAGAAAGCCCCACAAAACATGTCCTAGGCTTACTTGGCAGGAGCCGAGCTCCATGACACACAGCTTTGGCCGAACGGGTCACCTCTTGCCCAAGACTTCTACAGAGGAAATGTGGTTGGAGCTTTTCTCTGCCTTTAGGTTTTGTATTTTTTTAAAACTTAATTTCTGCAGAGGAGGTTTAAGTTTTCAGCAGAATTGAGATGAAGGTATGGAGATTTTTCCATATCGCTCTTTGGTTTCATTCAGTTTTTCTACCTGATGTAATTGAAGGAAATATTAAATGAGGCCAAAGTCTTTAAAGTGACATTGTGTGGGGTTGATTCTGGGCACTGAGTGGCTGAGGTTGAATTTCTTCTCTGCATCCTCATTTCACACCCTGGAATATTGCTCTGTTTGGTCTCCCTGTCTGAAGCCTTCCTCCAGAAGGCTTGCACATGTTTTATGTGCAAATACCCTCACAATCCAGAAAGCTGAAGCCAAAAACTTGCAGAGACCTTAAGAGAGAGTAAGGAGTCTTCCATGCTGTAAGGCAAAGCATTTCAGGGGCTATGGGAAAGTCAAAACATCCCTGCTCTGGAGGCATTAAAAGGAATGAAGAACAGGGAAAAGATCAGACTGTGGGAGAAGAAAGTTTTTCAGGGGACATTTACAGAGGGAGAGAATGAGTCAGTCAGCAAAGGACCACTGGCTCATCACACGTGCTGGGCACGTCCTTGGGACTGGGCACAGTCCTTGCCAAGGAATCCTAAGCCCTTCACCTTCACCTCTGAGCGTACTGATCTCATGACCCCATGGGGTCCTTTTTCAAAAGTACCTAGAAAACAATTTTTAACATGCAGACAGGTCTAGAAATACTCTCTGGACACAAACTAAGCTATGGAGGGTCACCCCAGCGTGCTCTTCCAGCATCCAGGAGTGCCAGCCAGATGCAGGTGTGCAGACAGCTATGGACCCTGTGGGAACAGAGAGCCACTGGGCCCTATGGGCACCCTGGAAGCTCTCATTATGCTCTGGACACCCCCCAGAAGTGTGATATTAGGAGCATGGAGGGACTAGAGGGCTGCAATCAAAAGGACCTGGGCTACTAACCTGAATAATAGCCTTGGAGTATGAAAGGGCAGGAGCTGGGTGAGGCCTGTCCTGGGTGTGAGGACATAGGCATAATGGTTCAGGGACCCACAGCACAGAGATCATGAGTCCAGAGGCTGAGGCTTTCTGCATGGATTTCTAGAGAGATGTGGGTCTGCCAGACTTTGAAATGTGTTTCCAAACAAAACAGCAGATGGTCTTATTCCTCTCCCCCATATCAAAGACCCTCAGAGGTCACCCAGCTTAAATGATAAACAAGCCTCAGGAAGAAGTTGAAGTTCCAGTCAAACCTTTGGGCCATTTGTGAAGTGTGTGTGTTCATGAGTGCGTGAGTGTGAGTGTGTGTGTGTGTGTGTGTGTGTGGCGAGGGTGAGACTGTGCATGGTGGTGGGTGTGCCCACATCTCCTTCCTTCCCAGAAAAAATGAGTGCAAACAGACCTCTGGAGCATCTTTCCTGGCAGAGCTGCCCTTTGGCATGGAGACCCATCCTGGCAGCTCCATTCTTGAAGGAGGGCTTGGTTTTGCATGCCCTGCCCCACCACCTGCTGCAGGAGGACTGTAGATAATAGTGCTGACCCCAGTGGGATCCCTGAAGATAGGGGGCTCGTTCTCAGCCAGGGATGATGAAATGCATGCACATCAGCTGCTGTCTCTAAAGCACTCCCGGCTCTTTCTTTGGAGCACATGGCTTTCTCCTCTATTACAGAGGAAAACAAAGGAGAACGTGACAGGTGCTCCAAGTTCAGCAGTCAACTTTTTTACTTGTTATTTTTACAAGGAAGAGATTAACTTTTTAAGGCAGAGAAATTCAGTTTAATTCCCAAAGATTTGTGTAATGGCAAATGTCAAAACAAGTGGTTGCATTGCATTAAAATTCCAAGACAATGTCCTCAATTGTCCCTGCCTAGTTTATTTGCTCAAGAATGAGGTATGAAGGAAGAAAATCTGATTTTCATCTCTCCGGGTTTCACAGAATAATGTGTTGTAGAACAAAGCCTGAATGCTTGAAAATCACACTTCTTTCCCTAGCTTCCTATTTTATCTTACCTATTTTGAAATCCCAGTCAGAAAATATTTTATATTTCCACCGATCTCATGCCTGTGCTTGTTACCTGATGCTAAAACAAGTGGATCAACGTTACCTTCCCCTTGTTTCCCGCCCACTGAGATGGCGGGCCATCCTGTCTTCAGTGGCCTTAGACTCTCTGGAAATGGTTGGTCCTATCAGTTCTATCAGGCAGCCGAGGGTTGGGGTCAGTCACTTTTGGCCACTTCTGCTCATTTCTGCTGGAGCAATGCTGCCGCAGTCTGGCTGGGCACAAATGCCGCAGTCTGGCTGGGCACACAATCACGAGCCACCACACAGCTTGTAGATTCAAACAGCAACTCTTTATTCCCGAACTCACACCAGCCGTCTACAATCACGTTCTGGGGAAATCCACGTTCTCTGCCCAAATCCACCTCCACTGGGCTTCTGTCTCCCAAAATATACTGTCTGAATCCCGTGAGAACTCAAGGGGAACTCAGGCAGCAGGATACGCCCTATTCCCAGCAGGAATAATCTTAAACCTTAAACCTGGAACCTAAACCGGGAACACCCTAATCCGCCTTGGTCCTTGAGCAAGGTCACCTACATTCAATGTCACTGCAACATGGGGTACGCTGGCAAGGAAATTGTCATACCTACTTGGCTAATGGCTCCCAGCACAATGCTTAGCAGTTCTACCTAATGCCACCTGTAACACTTCTCAGAGAGCACAAAGCACTGAAAAGAGATAGGATGCAAACACTACTCCATGAATGAGGTCTTCCTAAGGCCAGATTCCTCGTAGACTGGCCCTCCCAGAATGGTTTGGGGTTTGTTGACTGCTTCCATTTCTTTTTTAATAGATCACATTGTTTTCCAATGATTCCTAGGAAGAATTCTACATAGGTCCTATTAGGAATTCTGGATTTTAAGAACTATGAGGGATCCTAGTGTTAGAAAACTGCTTTATTACTGACCAGGATGATTTCGTCTTTAATAATGCTATGTGCTCCACAAGCCTGAATAAAATTTGAGCATTTGCTCTCAGAAAAAGCATTTGGACATCTTTTGTCCTTGCTTCACATTCCTGAGCACAGGGCCATGTCAGCCTCACTGCCACTTAAGACAACTGAATCAAGACTAGGGCTGAGGGACTGGGATTAAGTGAAAGGGGACCTTTCATGCATGTTGGTTGACTTTGGTTAATTCAGAGCAAGGTTTTACCATTGTTGCTTGGCCACAGAGAAGCCCGGAAGGCACTTTTCTCATTCATAGCCCTGATGGCCCATCTCTGGTGATCTGGGTGTCAGAAGAAGTTTCCATAGATAAAGAATCTAACAGCATGTAAAAAGGGTGTGAGGTTTTCCCTTGGTGTATTTTGAAGAATGAAGAACTTCCTATTAGGTGAGCAAAGAGTTGATAATGCAGAGGCATAAACAGGTGCTTGCCTCTGTTTTGGAAGGTTGCTCTCGGAACCTGCTTGCATGGAGAGCGGAAGGGTCTTAGATGAAACAACTGTACAGTCAATTACGAAAAGGCAAAACAAAACACAACACACAGAACACTTCTGAGATACGTTCTCTGCCCAAATCCACCTCCACTGGGCTTCTGAGGGTAATAATGTAATAGCAGCAATTGAATACCTGGAAAATGGATTGTATTAATGCAATTTTCCACCAATTAGCTAAAACTCTATATCTAATATTTTTAAATTTCAGATATTAGTAAACACAGCATTTTGGGGATTAAACAGTTTATCTTAGTGAGATTGTGTTATTATTTATTTATTGTCTTATCTTTTCGACTTCCTTTATATTCAAAGTGTTTAAGAGATAGGCATGGTGTCACACTCCTGTGATCCCAGTGACTTGGGAGGCTGAGGCAGGAGGATTGCAAGTTCAAACCCAGCCTCAGCAACTTAGCAAGACCCTGTCTCTAAATAAAACTAATAAAAAATAAATAAAAAGCTAGGATGTAGCTCAGTGGTTAAGCACCCCTGGGTTCCAGCCGGGGTACCAAAACAAAGCAAAATAAAAAATAAAAAACAAAGAAGTGTTTAAGATGGCTACATTTAGTTATAAAGGCATTGAACTATTTAAGACACAAGAAGTTCCAAATGCCACTTGAGACACCCTTAAGAGAAGCACTTGGGTTTGTAGGTACCTCATATATTCACAAATAAAATACTGTGCATATTTAAGGCAGACAAAATTCTAAGAAGCGCCATGCCTCTCATTATAGAAATGCAATTAATCTGTGTAGTTATGCTTTTCAAATAGCAGACATTTAAAATAATGGATGAATATGTAATTTGCTAATCAGTACTGGACAGTTCCCAAGGAGGTGTCATCATTAGTTTCATCATTTACTGTTTCAGAAGAGTTTCATGGTTGAACCTGGGAAGCAGGGAGAACCCACTCCAGGGTGACATTATCCCACCTATAGCACTTCACAGCGACAGTGATCACGCCTTACAAATCAAGTCAATGTGTTGAATTCCTATTGAGTGAGTTACACATAGGACATTTATGTGAGTGGCTTCCCCCATACTGAATTCCTCATTCATAACCACACACTCAAATGAACTTCAGAGCAACATATTGTACTTTAAGAATTAAATGATGTTTTAGTTTATGCTTTTATTTTTTGCCTCTGTTCTCAAAGTGATAATAGAGATCTCATTTACCATGCATGAACACTTACATTCCCTTTCTGAAAACATTTCTGATATTGTTGGTATAGGAAAGAAAAGTCATTTATTTGGAGGTTGCCTTATTAATCTACAGCTTTCGGTAAATATCTAGATTATCTGGTCAATTTGTCTCCACAGCCTAAGAAAGAAGAACCACTAGGTGCCGTGTTCAATGCAAATGAGTTGGTATATGAATATTTATAAGGACATCAATATTCACAGTATCTTACAATCATGCTCCAAGCTAAATAAAAATAAAAGTAAACTTCCACAAATATTACAGTATAATAAGATAAGAGCTGAAAGATATGTACAAATTCATTGATAACATCTGTGCAATATTGTGGACAAAACATTTAAAAAGAAATTTACATAAAACAAGGTAGATAAATTNGACTACATTCATCATATTTCCTATGATGAGTTAAAGTTTTTATTTAACATATTTCTATTTTGTTTACATTTTATAATGATCCTCTAAGAACTCCATGATGTTTTGTGTGGCAGAATATGAAGTAGGAAGGATTCTGGATCCATGGATTTATTTTCCAACCTATCCAGAAATCAAACGTATTTCAGAATGCATTCATTTTATTGCATATATATTATTCTAAGCAAATAGTGATAGGTGGAATATTTTATCACCCAGAGTAATGGGGAAGAGTCAAGTTGATGGTAGATAAAAAGATGGAACAAAATGACTTGGAAAGTTCAGAGAAAAATACCCGGCATATACAAGAGGAACGTCGCTCCTCACCTCTGCTAAACAGACTCACGTGTACACACACACATGTACTATACTTCTCTTCTCTTCCCCTTTCTGTCTATAACCCTCATCACTTCACCTCTCTCCTTTCATTGTCTCCTGCTTCACGTCCTTGTTCTGCACTTTCCCTTTAGAAGAGCACTCCTGTGGCTTCCTATCCAGTCTTTTCTTTCTCGAGTCGGGTACAGACTCCGGTAGCTCTGTCCTCTCCCTGCGCTCTTGCTTGGTCTTGGATCTCAGTATTCTGCACACCAGGCATTATACACACATGCTCACCAGGAAAACCAAGATAAAGCTTCCTCTCAATGTCTGAATCCCCCTAGTGATTTACCCATGTTTCGCAGGAGTGCCACCTCCATTTTTCTGAACAAATCTTCTAATAGTTTTCTAATACTTATCATCAGTTTTCTTTTCCTTTCTCTGTAAAGTAAGCTCTGTGACAGTTTGTCTTTTTCTTTGCAATAGCTCCTGTATTTATCTCATGTCCTAGAAACCTCCTTGCTGGTTCCCAGGATCTCTCTGCTCACAAGTAACGAGGACACAATGCCACATTTCATAGATGACTTTCAGCACACCTACCTTGTTCAAAAATTTTTTCTATGACTCCATACTTAATATTGTAAGAAATTTAAAATCATCTAATTTTCACAAGTACCATCCACCCTCTTTTCCATAGCTCCCTGCTCCCAAGAACACAGACATCCCGGGTCCCCTCGGGATCCACATTGATCTGCTTCCGTCCTTCACCTCAAGCTGTTCTCATCCACAGACATTTATAGAGCCAAACCTCACAGGTGCCCAAAACCCACTTCAAGGTGCACTTCCTGTGTAAAGTGCACAGTGATCTTGCTTTTCTCTCTCTTGTGAGTTGCCTTAGCACATAACAGGGTTTAAACTACTTGATAAGGTTTTGAGCATTTTTGCTGGTAGGAACCATATAGTAAGTGTCAATTATTATGCATTTTTCTGTCACCAAACATACCCAAATTTACCTTTTTATCAATGCTACTTCTAAAAGCAAGTAGAGGAGATCAGGTAACACAGAATATAAAACCTGAAATCCAGGCCTAGGTCCCCAGCTTATTAAGTTGGTGGCCCTCATTCAAGAGGATGTCACCCTCTAAGATCCATTTCAGAAAATCCTTTCTTAGTTTTGTTATGGTGATGAAATATCTGCCCACACATTCCTCAAAATACCATTGAATTCCTGCTTCAGAGAGAATTAAACCGGTGTATCCTATGATGACATAGATAAAATATCACCATAACTTATAAATTAACCCCATTTAATAGAAGGCATAAATCCTTGCACACCTTAGGGTACCATCTTTTATTATATAAAATAACAGGTGAATCATCCATCAGAAACCTGGTTGATGAGTTTTCATAATGAGACAATTTGTCCATGTATTCATTCCTGGGTTCACACACTCAGTCCCAAGAAGTGAAAAAACTCAATGTTTTTCTTAGGAAAGGATGACAAATATTTATTTACTATAAGGCTCTTTCCAAGTTTATGCTAAAGGTATGATCTGAAGAAAAGAGATTGACAAATGGACGGCCTTTCACGTCACCAAATGTACCTAACTAAGGATAAACTGCTCCTGTGGAGGTTTCCTGACTTAATCAGACTCTTTCAAATGTGGATACTGATATCTCCAATGTGCAAACTGAGCCTTTCCAAAATCCAGGCAAAATTTTGATTTCATCTTGACCTGTAAAGGCCTTGTTTTGACTCTTCGGGTTCAGTCTGGGTTCTGTGAAGGTTCATCAAGCCCCACTTAGGTCTATAATAGAAACCAATAGCCACCAGTTACTTGTAGCAATGAAAACCCCTAGCTAGTCACCTGTAGGGCTAGCTCTGGGGTCAGGTCACCTGGTGGTGGAATGTTCAAACCCATGCGGGCTATGACTCCACCTGCAGAGGGACATTGAGGTGATTCCCATCAATTATGCACAAATTATGCACAATCATGCACAAATTTGTATATAGGCACATGCACTATAATGTTGATGCTTAAAGCTTTCGTGCAGTAGGGACATTTAAAAAATTTTTATCTCTCTCATTTTGGCTCTTCTGTCACTTTCAAATGCTGTAACATAAAGGCATTCTGAATTTATCATGGTATTTATGTGCCTGGGTTGATGACATGAATCTTTATGAAGTTGCTCTGACTGAGGTTTCTTTAACCAAATTAATTGTACATGACAGTCCTGGAAATCCTAAAGTAGATTCTACCTGTAATCAAGCCTCTTACACATCTCTAGGCCTGTGATATTAAAGTTAAATTGTCCAACTCACTTCTTACCTTTAGTGATACAGAAATCACTTAGACTTAAAGAGCAAGTATTACATCACCAAAATACTCTGTTTTCATCCTGATTTAAAAAAAAAAAAATGCCAAGGCTTTTTTGCAGTCCAAAAACAAGAGCTCTATACCTAGAAAGAAATGTAAAATAGAGCTTTTCTACCCCAAGAAACATTCATTCCACTAAGAGATTAATTTTGAAGTAGCAGGCACCTGTTTTTATTGCAAAAGAAGAAACTTCCTTTGAAGACTCTATGGATAACATTTCAGAAGTGTGGGCTGTTGTTGCTTATGCAATTTGCCTGAAGAGTAGACAGAGAACAAGAAAGATGAAGTAGATTCAAAAGGAGATGAAGAGAGGGAGACAGGGAGGGAGGAAAAGGAAGGATGGAAGACAAGGGGAGGGATGGCGACTCACACTCTAGCTCCTTGGAGTAAACAATTATCAAGAGATGACGGACCGTGAGGTACTTCCAAATCAGTCGTGGCTCATCATTTTTTTTTTTTTTAATTAAGTAAGGAGTCACTGGACTGTGTTTCTTATTACAACTTTCTTTTTACTCTTAGTGCATGCAACCTCCCATTGCTTTTCATTACTGTTTTTTAAGATCACCATTTCTCATCTTCCCCTTGATTATGTCCCTGGTCATCACTAAAGGATGACCTCCAAGGTGTCACTGCTCTCCTTTGGAGTACCAGTGTTCTCTTTGCTCTCAGAAGGCAAAGGCACACTTGTGTGTTCTCGACAACTGGATCTTCACAGCTGTGAAGAGATTAGTGCATTTTCACAAAAGAAAAAAGAAAGAAGATATACTTTCTTCTATCGCCAAAGGATGAAATCAGTCAAATTTTGATGAGGCATATCTTTTCTCTACATTGTTTTAAAACCATCCATATTTTTTGGTGTACAAGCAAAGACAGATAATGATGATCCACCAATTCAGACTTTCTGCTGAGTCTACTGAATGATGTGGGGATTACATGGGACTAAGAGAGCAACCTTTTCCCTGCTCCCCAAAATACCAAGTGTTCTTATACAAGCTCCAATTTCTGGGGAAGGCATTTTTTGAAACAACCCATATGTTATTTGAGATAAACTGGCACCTGAGAACAAGGGCCAGGCTTCCCATGATTACATTTAAACTTTCATGGGTTCCAAACACTTTGTTTCAAAGCTTTTACCACACATCATAGCAAACAGAGTAAGATGCCCTCATGCCCCACAGTAAATGTAATTTTTCCTGTATACTTTGAATGGATTTTTATAATTTTTCTGTGTAATTATTGAACTGTAAAGAGCCCCCATAATTCACAACTGATACGATATCTACACAGTAATCATGCTCATACAGCAATTCTCTAAAGATTGAACAATCTAATCTACAGATAGTTTTCAAATGCAATGGCATTGTTTTGATACTAAATTTAACAATTAAATATCAACTTTGTACTGGTTTTTAAGTTTTCATTAATGTTAATGTAGCAGTTTCTTTTAGAACTTCTATGCAATTATACTTTTTTCAATATTACATATTTTTATAGATTCCTGAGTAGGTGATAGGCCTGGGTATTGTAACTATGGTGATGAAAAGATAAAACTAATCTGATAATTACTGTGATCATTTCATGATCACTTAGAAAGGAAAGGAAACCATCAGGATGCAAGAATCTATCCTAGGAGTGCACATACATATATTAATTTTCTCTCTTTTTCTTTCTCTCTCTCTTCCACCCCCCTTCAGGATTCTCCAGTTTTCCTCTGAGGAAGCAGCAGACACTTGCATAACCTTGAATGTCTTCCAGAGTCTTCCAGACACTTCCATAACCTTGAAGGGTCCGATAAAACCATGACTGATACCAGAGTAATTGGTAATTCTTGGGAACAAGAGATTTATACCTAGAAAGAAATGTAATATAGAGCTTTTCTATCCTAAGAAACATTCATTCCACTAAGAGATTAATTATGAACTAGAAGGCACCTGTTCTTCTCATTACAAAAGTAAAAACTTCCTTTGAAGACTCTATAGATAACATTTTAGAAGTTCAGGCTGCTGTTGCTTGTGCAATTTGCGTAGGGGGCAACATGGTGGGTAGCTTGTGATCCACCAATGGATACGGAGTTACAGGAGATGTCCCATACAGAAGACAAAGAGAATCACACATGTCAAGTTGTGGGGATACCCATTTATATTCCTTCTTGTGATCTAAAGAGCTAGCATGGTCATTGTCACCCATATTCTTTTGTAGAGAATGTAAATCACACTGCTTCATAGACGGATGCCCAAGATGCTATAATACACGGCTGGCCTCTAACAGGGCAGCATAGTATAGTGAAGCATTAATAATGTGATTATTTGAAAGCCTCATTTATAGTAACATATAATTTCTAAAACACCCATAGAATCATTATCCCTTTAGCTGAATATACAAATGTGCTTTTATTTTCAACAAATACTTCACATTAAAAAATGACTTTATATGTGTATATGATGTGGTATTTTATCTGTTTAACAAGTCAAATATGATAATTATCTTGAAAATCACTACAGAGAGCAAATTGATGAGTCAAGATATAAAAGTTAAAAGAAATATCATGATTTGTTTCAGGATCAAGTGCATATTACCATAGTGACAGAAATTCCATTATGTGCTATGGCATAAAAGTAGAATGAACAGACATACAACGGGGCATCCCTTAGGAAAACAAGTCAAAAAAAGTCATTTGAACTATTTAGAAAGGTTATGTTTTGCTTCTAAATAACAAAAGAAGAACAAGGAAGTATAAAGTTTAAATTCTGTACATCACTCAACTTGTTAAAAACTATTTCCTTCTAATAAACTTTGATAAAAACTGGCCATTTCAGTAATGACATTTCCTTGTCATATCATAGGTACTTTGTTAATGAGCAAAAATCTTGAGAGAAAGTGTTGCTAGTTATTATACATTTTATGGTCCTCACTCACTATCATGTTCTGTTTCAATGGCCATCACCCTTACGTGGCTGCCTTGAATCAACTGTTACAGACATAAACTGAGGTAGGTGTGGATGGGGAGAAAACTAAGCTCAGATTCTGTGATGGAGTCCTCCACAGCAGGGACTTCACTCTGATCTCTAGTAATGGCTATGCTTTTCCCAATTATGATAAATATTCTAGGGTCCCTAAGATCCACTGGAGATCAGGGAATGAGGTCAAAACTATCCTTATGAGAGTACAAAGCAAGGTGCATCTTTCACTGTCTTCACAAATACACTGAAAGTCAAAAGCAATGGGTAAGGCTGATGTCACTTTATCAGTGACACAGGCCTGTACCATGACTATGCACATTGCCCCCGGACTTGGGTATTTGACAGGTATTTTCTTGAAAATGGATGAAGGTGGTTCAGGGAAGATACCTGATGTATATATTGGCAATAATAAACTTAAGGATCCAAACAAATATGAAAGTTTCAAAAAACTTGCATCTATCTGAGTGAGTTTGACAGAATCCTGATAAAGTCTTTCTATGAGATCATTAGTGATTTAGTGAATGTGGTGTATTGACTTTTTTTTTTATAATGAAACAGGTCAACAAATGGATATCTGCATGACTTAGTGAATTGATATTTTCTATACATGATGTTATAAATCATAATAGGTAAAAATTGCACTTTACGATTCAAGATAGTCTAGGAGATTTTAATGTAACAAAGAATGATGAGTTTATTAAAATGAAGCTAATTTTGCAACTAACTTTTAAGAAACTACTATTCATCAAGCTCTGGAAATATATTAAAGAAGAGTATACATAACTGTGTTTTTTTTAAAAAAAAGGAATTTAAATATTCCTCTCTTTTCAAATCCATACATTTATGTGGCCAGATTTTTTTTATATATTTAACCAAAGCTACATTATAATAGATTGAATCCAAAGCAGATATGAAAACCTATATTCTAATGAGTTATTCATTAAAAACAAGGAAGAGGCATTACAATTTCCCAAATATAAAACACCTCAATCTGCCCAACATTTGCTACAGTTTCAGAAAATACTCATTTTTAATGGGAAGATGTTATTTATGCTAACATATAATAGTTTTATTGTTTTTTAATGAATAGGTAATTTTTCAATTCTCAATTTTAATTGCTATTATGATAAATATTGTTAAATTAAACTCACATAAAGGAGTTTAATTTAAAGGAGAGTATTTTGGGGTTTTCAATAATTTTAAGAATAAAAGGGGTCCTGAGACCAGAGGTAGAAAATTGAAGCTTTATAAGGATTTTGCATCTCTATGAAGTTTTTTTAAAAAGATCATATTTCATATCATTAATTCGTCACTTATTTTAAAAACAAAATTTTTTTATTAGTTGTTCAAAACATTACATAGCTCTTGACATATCATATTTCATACATTTGATTCAAGTGGATTATGAACACCCATTTTTCCCCCGTATACAGATTGCAGAATCACATCGGTTACACATCCACGTTTTTACATACTGCCATACTATTGTCTGTTGTATTCTGCTGTCTTTCCTATCCTCTACTATCCCTCCTCCCCTCCCCTCCCCTCCCATCTTCTCTCTCTACTCCATCTACTGTACTTCTTTTCTCTCCCTTGTTTTTCCCCCCTTTCCCTTCACCTCCTCCTATATGTAATTTTGTATAACGATGAGGGTCTCCTTCCATTTCCCTGCAATTTCCCTTCTCTCTCCCATTAATTTGTCACTTATTTTAAAAACAAAATTTTTTTATAAAAGAAAGAAAAGTATCATGCTTAAGCACAAGAAACATGGAAAACCTTTGAAAACTCCAAGGGATTTGAGAACCACCAAATGGAAATGCTCTATTAAAAAAAAAAAAAATCTCTGGAAAAATCCAAGAAAACCTATTACTTCCTTTGAGCCTGAGGGAAGTCATCCAAACTCTCAGGGTACTTAGTGTCTCTATAAGAAGCAAGCACCAAGTTCATTTCTGATTCTTTGATGCTAATAAATGAAATGTGTTGGATAATTGAAATGACTTCAAAGATATTCTTAATTGATCACAAGCTAGTTTATTAAGGCCATTACTTACTCCTCCTTTCAAGTCTATGTTTTTGTCTTTTATTTGCCAACAATGGTGGTAGAATTATGCATAGCTCAAGATTGCTATTTAGTAAAATTTTCTAAAATAGTTGGTAAATGTTTAGGCAGAAAATTATTAAAAATATGGAAATTTATATAGAAATAAAATATAAGAAGGAGTAATAGTCACCTATTATTTTTATCTGTCCAGAATCCATTTCCTGTCTTTCTGGAATGGTTAGTTAATTCTCCTTTGCAGAACAGTATCACTAGTCATTACAGTTCTTACAGTTCTATGGTAAGCGCTCACTTGGGCTCCAGTTCCAGACATGGTCACATGACACTGGTCTGTCCAATCAATACTTCTATCCCTTTAGTTTCGCTGACTGGCTCAGGGGTGGCCATGTGGTCCAAGTCACTCCATGCTTTTGCTGGAGCTTTTGGGGAAGAGGTCTGTCTTTCATGAAGGTCTGCTAAACTCTCATAACTTACTAGCTGAATGACCTAGGGTAATTTTCTTGATCTCTCAAAGCTTCAGTTTTTTCACAGGTAAAATGGGAGAAATACAGGAACCTGCTTCATGAGATTATTGTAGGCATTAAATAAATTAATAAAAGCAAAGATTTTACTGTGGCCATCAATACATAATATCTCAAGAAATTTCTGCTCTGTTTTACTATTTAAAGGTAAATGTTACCTTTCTTTTGCTTTTACATCCAAACTGCTTCATCAGAAGTGCACATCTGGCTCAGTTTACAGAGCCTGCCTTGTGGTAGCCTGTCCCTCTCATGCTGCATTAGGTTCTCCAAAAGCTCCATGCCTTCTTACTGTAGGGTTTAATGCTGATGCTCCATGCTGCCTCCTGCTCTTGATCCTTTCCTCCTCTACTCACCTGTATGCTCTTTGAGAACAGGGGCTAAGCCTATCTCTTTCCCCACCATATTTCCCCTGAGTAATGTGATAACTACTAATCCCTGAAAAGGATTGATTAAATATTTATTAAATTAACTATTTTTAAAAAATCTTTAAAGAATAAGGGAAGTATAGAAGATGAATTATTTTCATAGTTCCCCATAGGTCAAGGGAAAAAAAAAAAAAAGAAATACATCAACTATTCTTCAAGTCAGTGTAACATTAGTGTTAGGGGGTGTAGTACCTGTGTTAGACAGAAGGTGGCAGTAAAAATATTATTATTTTATGTATTCTGGTGGGATTACAAAGCTCCCACACTCTGTAAATGCCTCACATAAATCAAAAAGAACCTTCTGTTTTGCAATGACTTCTATGACTTTTCACAAAAACAGGAAGGGCATTCTTTGTGAGCACTGTCGGCTCAGTGTACTCACAGGGCATTTCCAATAAAAGTCAATGGATGCCAATAGGAGCAGTGTCAGAAAGGGCCCTTCTTAGACAGAGTCCATGGAGGAGCCAGATAAGTGTCCAGCAGCAAAAGACCCAAGTTTCCAATTTTACAGTCAAAATTCAGCCAGCAAGCACACTGTCATCCTGGTTCTCAAACAGGACAGATTTTTACTAAGCAACAAGTAAAATAAAGGCACCTTCTGCATCATCTGAATTGTCTATGTCTGATTATTTTTCCTCCATAGAATCCAACAAAGCATGGATATTCAGAATGTCTCTAATGATAAGGAAGTTATTAATCAAGTTATAATTTTTTTCTAGCAGTGTTCAAGGTATTTATGCTATATATGATATCATGTTCTATGCTGTATTTAGTAGAAATCTAGTTTAAGGGAAATATATATGTATGCAAATTTTGTACACTAGATAAGTAGATAGATATATGGCATATTGCATTAAGTAGTTAGCTGACTTTTCAAATCTGGTGGACTAATACTCTAGCTGAAAGCTCATAAGTGGCTGCACACTACGTGCACACACAGACATGCACACACATGCACACACATCAGGTTTAATATCACCACATTCCTTGACATCAGACTGCTCACATAACTAACCAATTGCCTTTTTAGAAAAAAATAGGAATGAGAATATAAATGGATTAAGAAAAGTTTTATAAAACCACTAGGAAACAGACCAAATGTCCTGTTTTACTGAATTGAGGCAATAATGGCTCTTCCCTGTATAGCTTTGCTCAAATCATTGGCCAAAATAAGCTCCTGGAAGGCAGGGGTCATCTCTTCATCACCTCCTGGGAGGTGCTGTTCTCACAGGTGCACTGAACAAGACCTCACTGAAGAAAAGCACACAGAGCCAGGTGCAGTGGTGCACACCTGTAATCCCAGCAGCTCAGGAGGCTGAGGCAGGAGGATCTCAAATTCAAAGCTAGCCTCAGCATCAGCGAAGTGCTAAGCAATTCAGTGAGACCCTGGCATCAAACAAAATACAAAATAGGACTGGGGATGTGGTTCAGTGGTTGAGTGCCCCTGAGTTCAATACCTCATAACCCTCACCCCAAAAATAAAGAAAAGCATACAGAATGCTGGTTTTTGACCACCAGAACTACATGAGGAACAAGGTTGCTCATTAATTCTTGATGCACTAATACACTCAGTTATAAGTACCTTTCAATGAGTTATGCAAACAGAAATTCCATGGGCTGAAGAGCAAAGAAAACATCCTTCTTGGGATTTATAAGACATTATTTGGGTCAGCAAATTTATCTTCATAATTCTGTTTCCCTTGGTTTAGGAGGATAATAAATTAGCTGGCTCTGTATATATGATCACATAAACCCTGGGTTTACAATCCATAGATAGTTTTCTGTCATGTTTAGCTAAGACGCAAATCACAGAGGCAGGCTTTTGGATTCTCCTCTGCCCTCCAGATTCCCTCCATTGTGTCCATCCTCACGTTGCAGGGTCATGCGCCTCTCCTGTCCTCTGATTGATTGCTTTTCCTCCTACTTTGCCTTGACATTTTAGTCTCCAGGTCCTCGAATGCCAGGTAACACACTCTAAAGGAAAGACTGTGCCACTTTCCTCGGTGGCCTTTGTCAAAGATTGTTAACTACATTTTTACTTTTGCCATTAATAGCTGTTTCCCCCACTGGCACATACTCCTTGCTTGATAATTTCATATTGCATACAATAGGAGAATGAACGAGTGAATTCAGGTGCATGGTGGCGGAAAAAAGGAAACCCAATGTAAGTAACTCCAAGGAGGAGAGCTGTACAAAGGATCAGAAATCCGAAGCCCATTCCTTGGCTTGAAAATACTATTTACCAAAGAGTCTGGGGATTTACTTGATTTCTTTTGAGCCTCAATTTTTTTTTCACTGAAAAGATCAGACAATGAAAGCAGCCCATTAATGCACAGACTTTTGTGAAGTACAAATGACAGTACATAGAAAAGTATTTAAAAGACAATGCATGATTTATACATGGAAGGTATTATTCTGAGTGGGTCACAAATAAGCTACAAAGGTGATCAACTTAAGTTCCCATTATCAGGTTCAATATAATTTGTAATGTTCTTAGAGCCATTTTTGTAATTATGCCAGATTCTGTTTTCTTTAGTCTTTTATATTTAACTGTTCATTGGAACAAATGTTACATGAAATCATAAAACCATCTTATTCTTTTCTCTCCACAAATGAGTTCCACGTAGCTTTGGGGAGCTTGTTTTTTTTTTTTTTTTGTTTTGTTTTGTTTTTTTGTTTGTTTTTAACCACCTTTTGAAGAAACCTTAGGCCAAATCTCAGGATCTTTCACTTTGATAACTGAAAATCGTTCAGTTTCTACAACTTACAAAAAGTGCTACAGAGTCATAATTCAAATGCCCAGTTACTTAGAGTGAACAACATTTCAAGCCCCGTTTCAAGGAAATGCTTCTCCCTTGCCACAAAGGGCCCTCTTTTTGCCTCATGTCCTTTCCCATATCCCTCTGCCCTCAGTGAGGTTCTACAGTGTCTACTCTCACTAGCAGAACAGGAGGGAGGAAGGAGGAGGGCCAGGAAAGGTTGTTGAGGGGGCGTGGCATGAGATGACATCTCTCCCTCTCTCCGGCTATACCAGGCATTTGGCACTGAAAGTCTCTTCTGGGGGCACTTTCAAGTGTGCCTGGAGGCCTCCCAGGTGACTGGCCATCTCTTTCCTAGAGAACTACGGATGTTTGTTCTGTCTTTCCTTGATTCTTGGGCATCCTGTAGGGTACCTTGAGCCTCTTCTTGGGAGTCTTAGCTGCAGGCAGCCCCACAATCTAGGCCCCCTGCATGGTTTCTCTACATGGCTGAATCCCATCCAGGGGAGACACATCTTACCCACATCTTTAAGCCACAATCAGTAGCTGCATGGTTACTTGCCCAGGAGTGTTCTATTGTGTGGACCTAGGTCATTCACCTAAACTCTTGTGCATCCTCCCACTCCCGGCATTTTGTCCCCAAATTGCTAGAAAAATATCAAGCTTTCCAATGAGTTCCGCTGAAGTGTGTCTTACTTGATTTTTCACTAGAGACATTTCTGTCCCTCCTGCATTAGGATGGACATTTACCACATGTGTGCACACGCAAACAGACACACACACACACACACACACACACGTAACTAAAGTCATTTCTAACATCTAGCTGTCTCTGTGCCTCTCACCACTTTCCTAGGCTCAAATGAGGGTTCAGTTAAGGACAACAATATTCATTTTATCTCCCTCCTGTGCAAGCTGTGCTTCTTTGGTCTGGTTTTTGGCTTGGGATGTGAGAGTAATTATCTTCTATTATTTTGTAATTAGGCTTTTGCATTTTATACTCTGTTTATTTACATTCAAATTCTATTAAGACATTCTCTGACCATTTAAAATGTTTCACTCACTCCCAGCTCTCCTTTTCTTGTTATTTCTCAAAGCTGTATGACCAGCATCAAGAGAAATACCAATAACACTGTCTCTGTTGAACACAAACTCCAGCCAGCAGAAGTCACCATTTTCCACAGAGAAATAAAAGTGAGGCTATTGGGGATATGACTTATACGACTCTCCACAGACTCTCCAAATGAGAAATCTTTATGTGTTTACTAGTAGAATTCAGAAAGGGAGAGTTAAACTCTAGAGTGAGAAAACAGTGAGCAGAACCAAGCAGCAAGATCTCGCAAATGTTCCCCAAGGAAGTAACCAAGCACCCAATTAGAACTGGAAAGCAGAGCAGATGTGGAGAATTGGCTTCCGGTGCATGAGCCCACAGTATAGAATGGCAGCCTTGAGGGTCGTAGGCACCGAAGCCCACAGCTGCCTGGGGCTGAAATGAAGCCAAGCAGGAAGTTAGTCAACATCCTACAGCGAAGTCCAAATTACAGCGAACACCCAAACTCTACCAGACTAGTTTGCTCTTCTGTTGCATAATAAAAGTGGATATAATGGGGAACCCATAGTCCTGATCATTGCGCAGGACCCAAGCTGTGAAAATGCAATGGTTAAGCACAATCCTTTGAAAAGTCAGATGGTGAAAGGAAAGGTGGGAGGGTGCTTTTCCATTTTTTGCTTTAATTTCTTGTCATTGAGCATGCTGTACTTATCCTTTATTATCCTGTATTGTCATATAATAACAACAAAGAATGTTCAGTTAGGGGAAGATAGCAAGGTTCAAAGACACCCTGACAATTATCTACTGTCCCTTCATATCCAAACCCTGTGGCTTAATATTCCTTAGTTTCACTAAGGAGACTCTGGGTCACCTGTCCATTTTCTGCTCTTTGCTGGACTCACTTGCACATTTGCAGTCCGCTGTGAGGCAGGTGGGTGGTTCTGCTGTTCCATGCTGTGCTTTCTCCCACGTTCACAAGTTGACTAGTTGAAAGTCAGAGACCCTGGGCTTCTTGCATAGGTATCCCATCCTCCAACAGACTAGCTCTGGTTTGTTCTCACATGGTGATGGCAGGGTCAGAAAATAGCATATGGAAGCATGCATTTCTCTTGAGGCTGAGGCTGAGACTTCATGCACAGTTACTTCCATTTTATTCTATTGGTGAACACAAGACAAAAGTCCAACCCAGATTTGATGGATGGGAAATTGACCTTTCTTGATAAGGAGCTATAAAAGCACATCTCAAGGGGCCTGAATACAGGGAAAAGGGAATAACTAGGACCATTATTGTGGCCACAGCATCCCAACAAAGGCAGTCCACATGAAGAAAAGGAAAAAACAAAAGAGGATATAATTTGGAAATTATGTAGACATATTAAAATATTTAATATTAGGGTCCAAAGTAAAATATATTACTTTCATCCCCACTTCTGTAAGTGAGCTGCAAGAAATCCCCTATCCCCTCTTATTGGCCTGGCTCCTACTTGTCATACTAGTTTCAGATCATATTCTCCAGAAATCCTCTTGGAATTATCTTCCCTTGAGCCAGAGAAAAAAATTGTGTGATTATGCTGGTTTGTTTTTAACACCCTACACTTTCTCCAGTAGCATTTAGAAAAATCTGTTATTTTCTTCATTCTCCACTTATTATGGTTTAAATATTTGGTGTTCCCCCAGGTGCTTATGTGTATGGCAATGCAAGAAAGTTTGGAGGTGAAATGATTGGGTTATGAGAACCTTAACTCAATCAGTAAGTTAACGCCCTGATAAGAATGAACTGGGTCCTATCTGAAGGCCAGTCAAGTGTGGATGGAGGAGGTAGGTCATTTGGGGTGTGCCTTTGGAGTATATATTTTGTATGTGGTGAGTGGAGTCTCTCTCTCTCTGCTTCCTGGTGCCATATTTCCAGCTGCTTTCCTCAGTCATGCCTTTCCGCTATGATGTCTTGTCTTATCTTGTGCCCAGAGCTATGGGGTTGGCCATCTATGGACTGAGACTTCTGAAACCATGAACCCCCAAAATCGTTTTTGTCCTAAAATTGTTCTTGTCGGGTCTTTTGGTCACAGCAGTGGAAAAGCTGACTAAAACAGAAGTTGGTCCCAAAAAGGGAAGTTGTTTCTGTGACTAACCTGATTATGTGATTTAGAAGCTTTTGGAGCTTTTTGTAATTTGTGGGATGAATTTTGGAAAGTTTAGCGATATAAGGTGGGAAAGTTTTAGATTGTCATAATCAGAGCTTAATGGGTGATACTGGGGGAGTTCAGAAGACCATTAGGACTGTGCACAGTAAAGACAGGGCTCATGAGATTTCAGAGGAGAAGGAGGACTCCACTGGAAATTGGACTGGAAGCCATTCCTGTTATGTTCTAGCTAAGAAGTTGTCTGCATTTTGCCTGTGTCCTGAGACTTTCTGTGAGGCTGAATTTAAAGGTAATGGACTTCTTAATCTGGTGGAAGAAATTTCTAGGCAGCATCATATTCAGGTGGTGGCATGGGTACTGCTGAAGGCTTTTAGCCAAGTTTACTGTGATAATTAGGAGCAGAAAGCAAAGCAGAAAAAATTGTAAACACTTGAAGTTTGGCCAAAGAACTATGAGTAAAACTGGGGCTAAGGAATGTGTGGTTGTTAAAGACATTATAGTCACAAAAGAAATGCTTAAGACTTCCCAGAAACACTAGGAAAGATGTCTTGAGGGCATCTCAGGAACTGGCAAGATCATACCCATCTCAGGCTCACGGGTGTAAAAGTAAAAAATTATTTAAGAGACCAGTGGGGCACTATACCTGCACAGGGGGACCTAGGAAGTTGTTTAACCATGCTCAGCCACACAGGCACTCAGAGACTGCTCAACCATCCATGGTCCCTGGAGCTTTGACACTGCCCAAGATGGTGGCAGACCTTGGCATCAACCATATGGAATGGAAATGCTTGGATACATGTAAATGGCCTTCGAGTTTTTATAGGGAATCATAATGAAATGTTGCCTTGAGTCTCAGAGGATTCTTTGGATGTGTACTCTGGGACAATTCTTGAATTCTTAAGTGTGAGGATTCTTAAAGATGGACTAACTGAATTTTTGCATTGTGAGACAAGCATGAGCTTTTGGGGCCCAGGGACAGAATACCATTATTTAGATATTAGGTGATCTTATCTGTGAGACAATGCAAGAAAGTTTAGAGATGAAATGACTGGGTTTTGAGAACCTTAACGTAATTAGTGAATTAATCCCCCAACAGGTATTAATTGAGTGGTAACTGAAGGCATGCACGGTGTGGCTGGAGGAGGTAGGCCATTGGGGTGCCTTTTGAATATATATTTTGTATCTGGCAAGTGGAGTCTGTCTCTCTGCTTCCTGGTTCCATGTTACCAGCTGCTTTCTTCAGTCATACCCTTCCACCATTTTGTCCTGCCTCACCTTGGGTCCAGAGCCATCTCTGAACTGAGACCTCTGAAACCATGAGCCACCAAATAAACTTTTCCTCCTAAAATTGTTCTTGTCAGACCATTTTATCATGGCAAAGAAAAAAAAACAACACTGCTGGAGTATGAGTCCTGGGTTCATCATATGTCTGCCCTTCCCCTAGCACCTAGCATCATGCCCTTGCATGATATTGAATAGATGTTAAAGTCTTTTATTAGAAAATAAACAAAAAGGGAATTGATGATCAAATGTTAAGTTGGAAATTTATTCAACTTGATGTGTAAATTTACGAATGTCAATATTTTCTCATGATTCCTACCTCCTTGCTTGCATTGTCTTAAATCACATTAATTACCACCCAGCAAAACAGAGGCATGAAAGATTAATATTACTTTTTGATAACTGTATATGATATGGCAACTAAGTCTTAAGGATTGCCTCTGGTCATTTCTCTAAATTTCATTTATAAATGTGTTCTCAAGAGAATGCAAAAATGGTCATCAAACTGGCCTAAACTCTTTCTAAGAAAATACACAATTAAGTAAATCACAGGCTGTTGCGATAATAGTAGACTCCATAGCCAGTGTAACTACATACATATAGTTCAAGAAAAACTTGTATCATATTTGCCATGTGCTAAACTCTCCAGAGGAAATATTCAGTCTTAGTCCTAGGGGGATATAATAAAAAGACCTTTCCTGCAAAATTAAATGGGAACAGAATCAACTTGGTCTGCTAGCTATTTTAAACTGGCTTTATATCAGGCATTTTCATGCTTTTTAAAAAACATAATCCTCATAATGACCTACAAGGTGAGATTTTCTTTATCTTAACAGAATTTGGGTGACAGCAGAGTTATGCAATTTCCTTAAGCCATTACCACCAAAATATTAATTTATTAATAATGTTGCCAACTATCTTTTAGTTACACTTAAAAACAAAATGAAACAAAACAGAGTGGCACATTCCTATAATCCCAGGAGGTCAGGAGGCTGAGGAAGGAGGATCACAAGTTCAAACTTAGCCTCAGCAATTTAACGAGGCCTAAATCAAATTGCAAGACACTGTCTCAAAATATAAAATAAAATTGACTGGGGACATGGCTCAGTGGTTAAGTGCCTCTGGGTTCAGTCCCCAGTACCAAAAAATAAAAAATAAAAAGAAAGAAAGAAAAAGAAAACTATATACTTTGCTGCACAGTCCCCAGAACCACTGCCTTGTTCTGAGCTGCTCATCTGCTTTTCAATTCTCTGTGCTTGAGCCTATTTGTGGATATAGCAGGCTGGCTCGTGAATGTCTTGAATTATTGCTTCAGGAAGTTTACCAGTAAATATATGCAGTCACTGTTGTGTCATCAAGTATAGTAAATGTGTTTCCAAATTTTCAAGAAAAAAGCATCTTTCTTAGAAATCAATGGATAAAAGTTTAGTGCTCAAAGACTGGAATCTGGGATTCCTTCTAGTACTACCCATTTCTGAATCTCAACTTTCTGTTGGTTGTGTTAAGTGGTTCCCATTCTTCCAGTTCTTCAGGGTCTCTAGTTACAGGCCTTTGAATAATACTCTAACATCTTCTTAATTTCCCCCAATCTTCAAAATGGTGATTTGGATAAGAATTAGAGGGGCAAATATCTTAAGAAACAGTTTAGGGTGTATGAATTGCTATCTTGAAGCCAGGTTTTCACCGTCTCCCACTAAAACCAAAATACTCCAGGGCTCCTTTTCCTCACCATTCTTGCTACTTATTTATTTTAGTGCTCTCACTTCTGCTCAGTTCAAGGCCCAGCTCAAATGCCACTTCTTATGGGAAACTCTTCTTCATTCCTTCATCATCCCAGACCCATGGTTTTCACTACTTTGCTGCAGAGATATTTGTAAATGTAGCAGGAATCATAGGAATAACTAGTATTTATTGAAAATTCATTGGGTTGCAGTGCATGTTTTTATCTCACTTAACTCTTGCCTTCAATGAGTTAGGTATTGTTATCATCCATCTTTCACAAATCAAGTTCAGAGAGATGACGGGACATGCCCAATATCATCACCAATGAAAACAGTCAGGATTTAAATCCATATTTGCTGGTTGGTCAATCTAAGCACTCAACCACCATATTATACAGAGTTGCACTTATAATTAGTATAAAATATGGGATACAAGAAATTTCATGTTACTTTCTTTATATAAAAGATTTGTATCTGTTTTTCACTTCTCTGAATTTGTGGGCAAACAGCTCTGCTTGAACATAAACGGCAGAATCATATATGGCTATAGAAAATGCTTCCCCATACAGTGGGTTGTGAAAAGGCCCAGAACCATATTCTGCAGAATGGAATATACCATGGGGTCCTTCTGGTCTTCAGCTCATGATGGTTATCACAAGGGAGTCTGTTGTCCAGGCTCAGTCTCCTGAAGTACAGGATTCTATATGATGGAAGTTGAAACCGTGAAGCACGAAGTCCAGCCTGAGTGGAAACCCCTTGTATTTTCTCCCCTTCAGGAACTAGGCTGCTGGTCCTCATTATTCATGGAATTCTAGATGTCTGTTCCTCTTCTAGAGTTAAGAAACTATCCCTCCCTGCCTGACCATCAAAGGCTTCATGACTGTCTTTTCCCCATTCCTATACCAGCATGGCTTTATCAAATGTCCTGAGCTCCTAAAACAATTAAATGGAAGAGAGCAAGGTGTCTACTGGCACCTGCTTCTTCTTCTGGAACCAAGACTCCAACTAATGATCACACTTGATTTTGCAAACCAGAAAGTGTAAACTGGCAGTCTTCACATCTTACCCAACAAGAAATCAGTGAATCATTCACATTTTCTGAAAATTGAGCTATACTTAAAAATTGGAAGATTTCACACAATAGCAATTGAATCTGGAAACCTGGGGTTAGCATTTCACATGGGCAGCATCAGCAGGTACTGGGTGGCTTCTGTGTCCTTAACACACCCTGTGCTCTCCAGGTATCCTGCATTCCATCCCTCAGTCCCAAGGTTCAGCAGCTTGCAATGGCTTTTCCTTGAAGTAGAGAAAGTTGTTTTTATATTCTCACTTCCACCAAATGTGAGAAGACATACTTTACATTAAAAGTGTTTCAAGTTTCAGAAAAAAAATGGTAAGTTATTTTCTTTTGTGAGAGTGATATCCATTTCTATGTGCTTCCTGTGAGAGAAAAGCAGGCCTGCTTTGACCAGGGGCTCCTCTCCTCTCCACCTGCTGAAGGCGTGTCTGTCCTACAGACATCTCAGCTGGCACCAAGACCTGCTCACCACAGCAGAAGCACACGAGGGTGGGCATAGAGAAGCTGACATCCATTGAAAGTCTTCAGTCTTCCAAGTTTTTGGATTTTCTTTCTTGCTTTGATTTAAATGTTAGTATTAGCTCTGTATGCGTTTGTGTATGTGTGTGCACACGCGTGAATGTGTGTGCACATTTCATGAGCACTCCCATGCTCTTCCACCCTGGGTTCACCTTCTTCATTCCACATGGGAGGTTCTCTTTTACTCAGCTGAAAATAAGGATTTTTCAGAAGATTTGATGAAATCCCGGTATAAGGCTTAATGTCTCCTATTAAGCCCTGTATCATTTTTCAAGTCTGCATTACAGTTTTGATCTTAGAATTATTTTAAATGTATAGTAGACAGAAGATAATAATAAAAACAATACATTTAATTACAATCTAATTAAAGTACGTACAGTAGTCCTAAGCCATAAGGAAGCAGAGCAAGACCTCTGAGAGGCAGAGATTGTATTTTATGTAGCTGATGGTGCTGTGTGTGACTATGAATATATGTCCCCCAGAAACCATAACAGAGCTGGATACAAGCTGCTTGGAAACTGCTTGTTAATTGATTCAGTGATTGAAATCTGAGTTTTTGTAAATGCCATATTTACTTAAATAATTTCCCCACTTTTCCCCATTATTTTTACAAGCATTTGGGTCCCAGTTTCCCGTTGCCTTCAAGAATCTCCCTCTGGGGAATCTCTGATTTACTAAACAACAGTAACTTTAATAAAGTGCAGCAGCAACCAGCGGCAATGGTAATTAGAATTGAGATCTCCTGACATGTTTGCTTTACTTCAGCAATCCTTCAGTCCTCACAAGAGCCATTACAACAACCATTTCAAGTGGCTAAACTACTTTTGGTAAAGCAACGGTCTGTGACTGGTAGAAGTTTGTATGTGTATGTATGTGAGTGGTGGGGAGGGGCGGGGAGAGAGAGAGAGAGAGAGAGAGCCAGAAAGTTGAAAAAAGGAGAGAGGAGTTCACATGTGGAATCTTCCTTCCTCTCTAGGTTGGGTGTGGTGTTAACACCTATGTGGCTTAGGCAGAAGGTGACAGATGACTGTTCTGGTGTTTCTTGTACGGAATGAGTCGTTCAGTGGCCCAGTGACCCAGAGATAATAAAGAAGAAGTGTAAAAAGAAGGAAAAACAGTTCTTATTCTCCTCTGTTCCACAATAGCAAGTCCAAAATTCCATCTTCACCTACAAAAACAAGTTAACTTCAGACTCTCTATTTTATATATTCTCACTAGAGGAATTATGGCATTTATTAGGATAGAATTGGCACACTTTTCATTCTTTCTCTTCAAAACAATTAAAGCTAACAACACAATAAATGTTTTTTTTTTTCCCTTTTCTCCATTTCTTCCTCAAAAGTGGTAGAAGGATCAACTACAGAACCAAATAATGGCAAAGATCATTGAGTAGCTCTTTCAAGACACTCTGACTTGCAGTGACATTAAATATGTGATCACATTGCCTCAACATTTGGAATCTTTTAGGGATCCAACAACTTGATAACACAATTTTTAACAAAAATATTTTCTTCCTCCACCTTTATCTAACTGCCTCAGAATCTAAAGCAGGGAGCATGAGGGACTGAATATATTTTTGTCATTTCTTCTGGTTACTAGACAATTTATTGCTCTATAAACAGAGCTAAAGACTCAGAAGAGCAGACTTTAGATGCTGTAAAACAAAACAGAAGCTTCAGGGGTTTGAGGCAAAAGAAAGTAAAACTATGGTATAATTGTTTACACTCTGAATTTCTTTGAAGATTCATGTCAAAGTGTTGGAGACACTAAAGGTTTATATTTACCAATTTTTATGCAACTTATTAAGTTTTCAGTAAGGGTTTCATTACAGATTAGGTCTGTAATGCAACATTGACTTCCATGGTTATCATACCTTTGAGATTGAATTGAACCACACCATTGGCTTTCCTGGGCTTTCAACTTACAGGTGGCAGATCACAGGATTTTTAAGCCTATCTAATTATGTGAGCCAACTCCTCATGTAAGTGTGTCATTTCAATTCATCCCCCAGATTCTTCTGTTTTTGCACACATGTGAAATGTTTGGATTTCCCAGGATCCCAGCTCAATTTCCTTCTCATTTCAGTTTTCTTTTCTTCTAATTTGGGCTTTTCCAGTTTACTTTCTAATCACTACAAAGTTCTCTAGTCCCACTACTGAGTCACACCTCATCTCCCTGACTTCAGACCTATGATTCCAACTGTCTTCTCAATTATATGTCCAGAGCATGTCCAACTGCATACATGGTCAAAATTTAAGTTCTGACATTCCCTCCTAAACCTTGTTCCATGTTTCATATGGACTGTCCTTGTCTCAGTAAATGGCCTTTCTATCACACACATTTAAAGCCCTGGAGTGCTCACTGAGTCTTCTATGATGCAAACCAAATTGAATTATTCCTACCTTTAAAATGTCCTTTACTTAATGGTCAAAACCTAATAATGATGTGGCAGATACTGTCCATTGCTTATGCCCCTTATGCCTACAAATACACTGTTGTTATTTATAGATATCAGATATAATCTTCTTGATTTAGAGGGGAAAAGGATTTGAATAAGCCCAGGAAGTCCCATCCCTTTCACTAAGTGGTTGGTCCCATAAGCATGTTTCCAATTTCTGATCAATTAGATGAAAGGGACAGAGTCTGCTGGGGCATCGTGCCCAAAAACATGTGTTCAGTTGAGATCATGAAAACAAGATTCAAGGGTAGCAGAAGAGGAAACTGAGAAAATAGAGCAGAGACAGTTCCTGGGTCCTTGATGATATCTTGACCCACTGCAAAACAGCTGCACAGTTGACCTCCAAACTTGATGCAAAGGGAGCCAACAAAGGCCATTATTGTAAAAGACCCTGATAGCTTGTGCTATGTAGCTGAAAGCATTTCTAATTAATATGCAAGGCCCTTCAGAAACATTGCACATACATTTGTATTTTCTTCAATCGACCTTCCCCTGTCCTTCACAATAAACACAATTGGTTCCATTAATTCACTCTCTCTACTTAGCTGGGATATCCATCTTTTGCTCTTGGAAATCAGCACTCTCGTTTTTAAACCTTTGGACTCAGATTGGGATTTGCAACATTGACTTCCACGGATATCATACCTTTGAGATCAAATTGAACCACACCCATTGGCTTTCCTGGGCTTTCAACTTACAGGTGGCAGATCACAGGACTTTTAAGCCTACCTAATTAGGTGAGCCATTTCCTCATAATAAATCACTTTCTGTATACCTATAAATATCTTATTGGTTCTTTTTATCTGAGTATTCTAAAACACATTACATTGTAATTTTCTATTTGTCTTTCTTGCACCAGACCTTGAACACCCAATGCAAGAATATTTTATTCATCATTGAATCTTCATACCCTTAAATAGTAGCTGTTGCATTTTCGGCACTCAGGTAATACTTCTATTTTTCCTAAAATATATCTGTGGTCACAATATATTATGTTATTCACATATTTTAAATAGAACTGGTATAAATTTAGAAAATTCTTTAAAAAATAGTAATAAGCCCCAAACTAATAATAAGGCTCAGTCAATAAGTGACATCAATCATTTTAGGGGGTGATAAAAATCATTTGCTCCCTCTTTCTTTTTGACAAGATATGCAAATATCTTCTTCTCATTCATCTATAGCAATTTATAGTTTACTATAAAATGTCTTTTAAAATTTCTGCTAAAGGCACACGTCTCTTATCAGATTTGAACATAGGCTGTGATGTTAGTTTTCCACATGATAACATGCTTTGGTTCCACCATCAAAACTGAGTTGGATTTTTGAGGCTGTAGGAGATATTACTGGGAATGTTTTCAGCAGTATCACACACCAAGGATCATTCATCCTGCTAAAATTTTAACATATGCATGAGTGTCAGAGAGACCATAGGCTAAATTCATGTAAATTGCTTTCTAAGGTGAGTATCAAAGTTGAAAATAATTAAAGGATTGATCTTTTCTTTAGAGCCCTAACACTCTGAAGGAATACAGACCTGAAAAACTACAGAAGGTTCCTTGATTATTTGCAGTTCATTTCAATTGTCAGCTCTCTGTGAGAACAGCATGTGCATTAATCAGTTCAAAGCAGACATATGCTGCTGTTAAAAATTGATGTATAATAATATTGATCTATTAACTATGCAAAATTGCATTGCATACTATTAATTTCAAGATGTGAAATTTAGAGGCATATTAGATTAAAAATTTCTCTTTTGACTTAGATTTGAAGACTAGGTGCAATGCCCAGTTACTTTCTCAGCTCACCACTTCAGATACCTCAGAATATCTACTCTTTCTACTGCTTGTAATCATCTTCATCCCATTGCTATCTTCAGTTTTATCTTGTTCAGATTTTACCAGTTGCCTAAAATATTTTTTAAGCAAAGGAGGCATAAATACTAAACCAAACTTTTTAAAATAAAGTCCACTTTACTAGAGGCCTCTAGAGGTGTTTGAAGAAATTTAGCACAAAACTTTTCAAGCTGTCAGGCTGCTGCTTCCCAGGGGCTCCAGTGGCACTATTTACTTACCTATCATCTCTGTGAAAAGAAGGACCCTGGAGTGGTACAATACACTGTGCACTCCTTCATATGAAGGCCTACACTCTCTCTCTGAGTGGAGACAGATGTTTCTGTGGTGATGTTTCTCTAAGTACTATTTGCATGAGAGCAGAATTTCTAGAACTATAAAGAATTACCATCATGAAAATCATAATCCTACTTACCTGAGCTGTGGTTTCCTGCCAACAAGGTGGGGCTCACAGAGCACCTTCCCATCCTACTGGTGACCACAGGTGGACCTGGTGTTCCATCCCATTCCTGAGCTTTGATAGGCTCTCTCGAGGATGATGACCCATGGTGCCCTCTCTCTTTGCTTTCCAACTTGGGCAGTGGCTCTGTGCTATGACTTCGGACTTTCAGCTCCTCTGTGGATTCTGTGTATTAACAAAAAATACCTTCCATTAAACAGAAGCCAAATCTTTCCTAAATTTCTTTTAAGAAATTAAAAAGTTGTTTTCTAAAACACTTCCAATATGTTGTAGAGAACTTATACTTGTATTGGAAACTATAATATTTAAATGTAATAGGGACACAGATCCCATGAGATCTTTTTCTCAGGTGAATAGGTCAAGGGAGTATGGTTTTTTCTTTGCAAAATGAAACTCAAGTCTTCTTTAATAACTCTTCCCTTGTGCTCATCTTTAAGGACGTTTCTTT
>NW_026000005.1:41794719-41799969 GCF_001458135.2 Marmota marmota marmota | reverse complement strand
CCTCCCCACCTCTCCCCTCCCCTCCCCTCCTCTCTCTCTACCTCCTCCACTGTATAACCCTGAGGGTCTCCTTCTATTACCATGCAATTTCCCTTCTCTCTCCCTTTCCCTCCCACCTCTCATCCCTGTTAAATGTTAATCTTCTTCTCCTGCTCTTCGTTTAAGGACGTTTCTTAAAGAACAATTTACATCTATTATTGACTTTCTCATCTTTCATTTACTTTACTACCCTCTGTGACCTGAATCAGCCCAACCACTCCACAAAACCTATTTTCTCTAAGATCACCTAGCACTTTCCAGTTAATGAATTTAAAAAACATTTTCAGTCAGTGACAATTTCTCCATCACTCATCCATGTGCATGTTTGATTCTTTTGCTTTCACTGATGCTTCCTCTTCCAGCGTTTGGTTATCTATGTCTAACGCCCTTTTTGTAGAAATCAATACAAAACACTTTCTCTTCCTCCATGCATCCCTGATACATTAGTTTTTCAAAGGTACAAGCTTAGCCACAGTCCTTCTCATTCTCTCTACACTCTTTCCATGATTTTATTCCGCAGGGCTCAGCTAGCAATCATCTGAACATTAGTGATGGTTGATAGTTTATCAGAGGCCTGGACAACTCTTCTTAGATTTCAGTTCATTTATCCAACTGCCTGTTCAGTAAGTCCATCCAGATCTTCTGTGGATAACACAAACGCAACATTTCAGATACTGAACAGATAACATTTCTCCTTAACCTAATAGTCCCTCCTGTCCAGCTAACCATCTGTTCTATAGTTTTTATCTTCCGTTCTTTAATTGCTACTGTCCAAACCCATCAGCAGAACATTGTGCAGATTTTATTTCTGAATGTCTTGTTTCCCCTTCTCTTCTACTTTGTATCATATCTACCTCAACTGCTCCTTTTCAAGCTCTAATCATCTCCTTTGAATTATTGCAACTTGACTCTGTCTTTGATTCCTCCAAGTACAAGCTCCTTATACTGCCAAAATCATCTATTTAAAATGCAAATCTAATCCTTTGAGAAGCCTCCAGTTTCCACAGGGTACTGACTAAGCTCCTTACTATGGCCCACAAGAATCTTTGCCAACTTGCTCTTCCTTTCCTAACTTTGTCACTCTCTATTGATCACTGTTACTCAATCAACATTACTGAAATGGCTACAGCTTCTTCTTCCTTCTCTACCTCCAAGAAATACATGCTGTCTTCCACAACTACTTACAACCTTTCCTGCTTGAATATATATAAATTTTGTCTGTGCTCAGTAACTACTCAATGGGTTACTCAATTTAAGTATTTTCTTGAAGCTCACTACCCCCACCTGGTTATGGTCATCTGTTCATGGACTTGTCTTACATACCTCTGTATCTATCTGCTCTCCTCAAAAGGCTATGGAGTTCTTGGATGCTAGTTTTCACTTTCCTAGCACCTAGCATTCTTTTCAATAGATATTGCATTTAGTAATTCATTTATTTAATAGGTTTCTCAACTCCTTAGGCATTGTTCTGATATGTGTAGGAAACACAGTATTTCTACTGGAACAAGAGCATCAAGTGATAATAAATGTATTAAAGGGGCATGCAGCTGATAATATTTTCAAAATCTGATTATCACAAGTTGTAAAATTCAAGTGTTGAGTTTAATTCAAAAAATGAATTTCTGAGAAAAACCAAAGTGAATGACTCAAGGACACAGAAATGATTCAAAGCACCCATATTCTATTGTTTCTACTTTTAGGTTCAAATACTCATCAACTTTCAGCAGGGTGACAGCACAAATGTCACACTTTGGTCCCTCATCTGAATCAGTAGGAAAAACAGTAGTTGTGCTATACCGAGCAGCTGTGATCAGGAATCTCAGAGGCCTCTGCTCTGCAGCCCTGCCTGGTGACCCCAGTGATGTAACATCTGGTTTCTCCTCCAGGAGCCTCATTTTCAGCAGTACAAAATGGGATAATGCCAGCCCTGCCTAACTTCTTTGGTTTTATTTGAATAATTTAACAATATTCTACATTTTTAAGCATTTTGGAACCTAAAAAGTTACACACAAATAAAAGTAATATTCATTTAAATAAGTAATAACCCTGCTCCTTTATGAATTTAATTTTTCTACATTTAAACTATATAATCATTCGGAAATGGTATGTACAAATGGAAAGTTCCAAGATCACATATAAAAATAGAACTCTAATCCATTATCTGTAATAACCTGCCCAGGAAGTCAATCTCTGCAGTAAAAGCCAGACTGGTAGAAAGTTAGACCACTCTATCTAGCTACTAATCCAGAAAGCCAAACAGTAGCCCATGTAACAATTGGCCTCAACTGGTCAAGACTAGAGATATAGTTTGGATATGAAGTGTCTCCCAAAGACTCCTTTGTTGAAGGAGATGTTCAGAGATTAGGCTTTTAGGAAATGATTGGATCATGAGGACTCTAACTTCATTAGTAGATTAATCCACTTGATGAATTAATAATTTGAATGAACTATTGATATTAGAGGACAGACAGAAGAGGATGGTGGGAACATGAGGTTAAGAGAATAATTCCAAAATATTGTCTCACCATGATGACCCCCACATACTTTCTTTGCCATACAGCAATTTACCTGAAGCCCTGCCTGGCTTAAGTAGGCAGGATATGTCACAAACCTCAGCAAACTACCTGTTATCTGCAAGGGAATGCAGGCATGAAATAACGACAATAAGAGAAACACAAGTTATTCTGAAGGGAGAGACTCTTGTGATCCTTTTCATTGACCATATTTCAGAAGACAAGGATAATTCATTCTAACCATAGAATCTATAAGAAGGTATGGTGAAGAATTCAATAAGAACTACTCAGCATGGGCCAAGGGGACCTAGAATTGTCATAGCAATAGGTACTTGAAAATCTGATACCATCTTGCTGTCAGTCAAAAGTCAAGAGGTGGACCTGGGCAGGACTCTCTGGAAACTTCTCTGGGATCCCCAATAAAACTACAGTGCAGAAGAGGTACACTGTTCCTCTCCTCTCTGAGAGAATTCACTCTCTCCCTTGAGAGTGTCCCCTTTCCTTTCTCCTAACCCTTCAGTAAAGTCAATCCCATTACTCTGAGCAACAGACATCTTTCTAACTTGATAGCAAGAATTGGGGTTTGAAGGGTAGGTCTTCATGCTGCCTCAGTCACACAGAAGACCTCAGCTTTGTAATATTGGAATGTAGTGGTAATTGTGGGATGTGGGGCCTAGTTGAAGGGAACTGGTTTCGGAGAGGGGGGATAACCTAGAAAACGGCTTCTTTTCGCATGTCCCTTCTCTCTCCCTGCTTTCCAAGCACAGAGAGAGAGAAGGGACATGCTGTGAGCTGAGCAGCTTTCCTCTGCCACTCATTTTCCTTCTGCCATGACGTCCTGCCTCTCCTCAGGCTCCAAGCAAGGAAGCCAGATGACCTTGGACTGAAACCTCTGAAACTGTGAGCCAAAATAAAACTTTTTTCCTTTAAGTTGTTTATGTCAGGTATTTTGGTCACAATAATAAGAACCTAATACAAGTGCATTAAAAATGAGTCATTTTCACAATTTTTGCTCCAGCATCCAACTAAGAACAAACTAAAAGAAAGACAAATACACACACTTAACCAATCACAGGCCAGGCTCTATTTCTGGTTAGCATGATTCCCACTTCCCCAGACTGAGAGCATACCTGAAGCCTTCCTTATGTTAAAAGGAAAACTTCGGATAAATGAAATTCAGTAGAATTCACCTAAGCAAAGACATAATTCATGAATTGGGCAGCAACCTGAGCCAGTAAAATTTCAGTGATGTGAGCAGGCAGTATTTATAGACAGATAAAGAAAATGACATGCAGAAATTTGCTACATTTCCAGCATTGGATATGTTTTGGCAGTTATAGCCTGTGATTAGCTGAAAGCTTGGCTGCTATGATTGGCTTAGACTCTGCTATTTGTTATAAGTATATAATCTTAAGTTAGGTTGCAGTTTGTTTATACACTAAGTTAGACTGTAGGGAGGCATCTTTCGGCTAAATTTAACATTTCTTTTTCCACTTTGCTTTCCCATTTCTCTGTCTGCCTCTGAGTCTCTGCCAAATGCAAGCTCTGAATAAATAATCTCTGCCCATTTTCATTTGTCTGGTCTTCTTTTATTTTCACATTGCTATGTTCCTTCCAGCTCTAAGATGCTATGCAGTTATGCAAATACATGTCATGAATAACATTCTATGAGATGAACTTAAATCAGGAGAGTAGTCCCATAACAACTGCAAGAATTTAGGTCTTTAAATGGACCTTTTTATAAACTTAGATTCCAGTTATACTGAAATCAATTACAAATGGGTCAAAATATTTTAAAGGTAATACATTTCAGCATAATCATTAAATAGGACAATTTAACTATCACTTGCTTTTCAGTTCAGAGACAAATAAAATGAAATCAGAATCAGAAAAGAACATCCCAGACTATTCCCAAGCTGTTTATTCACAGTTTCAAAGAAAATGTAACTCTGGCTTTCAAATGTCACAGCCTCAAAGCCTAATGATCCATCTGCTTCACCCCATGTTCTCTTCCACATTTTAAACAAACCATTGGGTTTGTTATCTGCTTGTGTATTTTCTTCCATTACCAGTATTAAGAAGAATTTCCTTTTTTTTTTTTTTAAACTTTCACACACTCCTATAGAATCCTCTCTCAGTGGAATTGGAACTAGCCAAAGAAAAACATTGTTCCATCCTAACACAGGGCTCAATACAGTTCCTGCAGGTTTATGCATTTGAAATACATCAGAAAGGCTAAGATGTGTGTCAAGGCATTTCCAGCCACAACACTGTCTGTTCTCATTCAAGTTTCACTTACGTACCTATCAGGGAAGTGTCATTCAGGTCTCATGCTTCAACTACACAAAAGCCCGGGCAGCTTTGGAAACAAAAAAAAAAAAAGAGCTTTTTTTTTTTTTTTTTTTTTACTTTTCTTTTTTCTTTGTTTTCAAATGCCAAGGGTTAGTGAATTTAGATATATTTAGAAAAACTTGAATAAAAGAACTGAAGAAATTGTTCTCCTCTGATTTGTGCCTACGTAAATGTCTGTCTCCCAGGTAGAATACAGAGGTGAAAAAGCTGTAAGAACAATCAATCAACAAGTACATGAAAAAATGCTCACCATCTCTAGCAGTCAGAGAAATGCAAATCAAAACCACCCTAAGATACCATCTCACTCCAGTAAGATTGGCAGCCATTATGAAGTCAAACAACAACA
>NW_026000005.1:41785934-41794226 GCF_001458135.2 Marmota marmota marmota | reverse complement strand
ATGTGATTCTGCAATCTGTATTTGGGGTAAAATTGGGAGTTCATAACCAACTTGAATCTAATGTATGAAATATGATATGTCAAGAGCTTTATAATGTTTTGAACAACCAATAAAAAAAAAAGAAAAAGCTGTAAGAAAATCATAAATGGAGTATTGACCATTTTTATTTGGGATAAATCTGGTTTATACACAGGCACACACAAAAGAACCACTTTGTAACCAAATATGTTTTCTAATTAAAATAAAAAACTTCAAAACAGCTATTGAAAAGAAACATTAGACAATCAGATTAGGAAATATGTAATAAAGACATATTGTAAACTCAAAGAAATCTATTCAGGGGACATAACTGTACATATTCATGTATTTCAGTACATATATTGATTTTAGTAACATGAACTTCATGAAACAAGATCCATCCTACATATTATGGTAAAGTTTCCTGTGGAATTTATGCTTCTCAGTGTTCACAGTTACAGCCCTGCTTGTGGCACACAGTGCCAAATACATAGAATGTGCTCCTCATGTTCTGTTCCTTGAATGAGCAACTGAGCAAATGTTGACTCCTGCTCTAAAATCAGGCTCTTACATTGAAATCTGATCAGAAACCAAGTTCATGTTGTGAAAATGTGATTGCATTGCATTTCTTTTTCAGGCTGTGTATTTTGCAGATCATTGTCTTAAAGTTCTTACAGTATTTAAACCAAAAAAGACTGGAAGGATAAGAGATCAGGGACTCAGTGTTTCCATGACCAAATATTCTCTCCAAGTACAAACTTCATGCAGCTAACTCTAATGTTCCTTCTCACAGTTTTCTTATTCCCTGATTCTTTATGATATCTCCAGTAAACATCCCTCTCTTTCCCAATTGGTCCCCATCCTCTCTCTGCAATGGACCCTGGGCCAACTAGAACAACTTGGTTCTCCTGGCTTGGATGGCTTTCCTCACCAGAGCTGCCCCTAGCAGATACTGGTCTCAGCAGTATCTCCTAGTCACTCTTCCTTATCAACATCCACTCCCGAATCAGTGAGGATCTTATAGGTCACCACACCTAAAGACCCCTTTCAAGTCCATGACAAGTAAAATACAACACTGCAGGGCTTTTACATATGCTGCCTGGGGTGGGGAGCAGGGTAACACGTTAACACGAACAGCGCCACATAGCTCCAACCGTGCTCATTTTCTAGATCAAAAGGCCATGATCTTCAGAGCCAGACAACTTGGTTTCACATTTCTGCCACACCATTTATTTGCTACTTAACCTCCATCAAGGCTCCTGAACCTCAGTTTCCACCTCTGTAAGTGAAGATACCAACAACTGCTGTTCCTGTGAAGATTAAAAGAGATAATGCCTTACAGTTCCTTACATAGCAGTGCTAGTAGTCATTTCATTGTTTCCTAAGGAACCAGCCGAAACTAACTTATCCCCATGTGGGGAGTGTCCACTGCAGCATAGCGGCCCTCAAGACCCACACAGGAAACAGAAATGTACAAGGCTTTTTCATGCTCCTTGCTCCCACATCACTGGTTCAGGTGTGGTCCTCAGCTTTCCTCCTTCCTGTTATGGCCTTCCTGCCTCACTCCTGTCACGGACTTCTTCAGCAACTTTTGAGTAACATTGCTCCCAAGTTCCCCAAGGCCTTCAGAATCAGGATCCAAAGTTTCTACCATTTTTTTGACAACCTTCTACATTTTTTCTCATCACAAATATTAAAAATGTGTTTGATGAGTTGCTCTCTGTTTATGTTCCTTCAGCCTGATACACTTCTACTTCCAAAATAAAATAAGTAGCTAATTAGCCCAGTCTTATCCTTAGGGAATACTCAGCTCAGGGGCTATCAAGCCAGGAAGTTTCCCTTACCTTCTCTCCCTACTTTGAGCTCAAGGTGAGGGTAAAGGGTTAGTATTAGGCTCGGGATGGCCTAATCCTGCTTCCGAAAATGATCTTGAAGCTTGTCATCTTGCTGTGCTTTATCTGTGGCAATTACAATAAAAGTGTACTGTTGTCCCCTCCTGTCAGTCCTGATATGTTGGTGTAATGTCATCTTCCTATTTATTGTCAGCCCTGATTTGTTGGTCTGCACCTACACAGGTGGACTACTAGGTGGCACAGGGGTCTTTAAACAATGTGACAAAAATAATATAAGAGGGCTGGGGATATAGCTCAATTGGCAGAGTGCTTGCCTCACATGCACAAGGCCCTAGGTTCAATCCCCAGCACCACAAAGAAATAAAAATAAAAAATAATATAACAGACTTGTGGCTTATTTGAGTCAAAGTGACACACTGGAGTTTGGTGCTCACCTTTCTTATGTGGCAACTGTATATGTAGAATCTGGGCATACTCATGAGGTATCAAAACAGTCTCCATGTCTGTAGGCCAAATAAAATGATACTACAGTGAAACCTATAATTGCTGCTCAACCCCATGCCTTCCATGACACAGTTCAGAGAGGCCACACCTGTGCTCCCGAGGTACATATCAATGCATCACTTCCTACTTGTGGCTGTTGATTTATTATATATGTCTTATCCTCCACCTGACCATAAGCTTCTTTCAGGTACTCAATAGCTGAGTCTTCAGTGAGAAACAAAAGATGAACAAATACAGGCGTGGTTCAGCCAGGAGGGTTAGCTTATTAGCTTTCACTCCTTGCTCTAAACACAGCCAAGGCTCATACTATCTCACCAGTGTCTCCTAGCACATGGGTCATGCAAGCATGGATCAATACCCTTCAATAATTCATGAATGGGAATTCCTGACTGTAGTCAAAATTATCTTTGTGTTAAATCATAAGTATTTCTAATTGGTTTGCTAATGGTAGATCAGATTTTTAAAAATTTCCTGGAAGAATGAGCATCATTTGAAATTTTGACCAGACACATGAATTCCTTAGGGAACCATAGATTCCATTTTCCTTTCCCCTCCAATATTTAAAAGGGTTAATTTGCCATTAAATTTAGTTGTTTCCATGAGCATGAGGTGATTCAGCTACTGCAGATAAGAGACTTCATGTTTGTTGTTATTCTTGAAATTCCCAATCTTATATAAGGATCCCTTGGTTGCAAAGCATGAGCTTTTACTGTGTCTGACAATGCAGGACCCAAAGCTCATGATGCTGATGAACACTGGAACTTCCTGCAGACATAAAGAATGCTTCAGAACTGACCCTCATGTTGGCAGAATCAGCAGAAGCAAAGTCACCCCATTCTGTATCAACCACTGAATAATGAAAATAATGGAAGGTGGTTAGGGTAGATTCATTAAGCAGAAAAGACAACATGTTCAAAGTGCTCAGAGAGAACAAAGTTGCATCATCAAATGAGTTATTAAATTGAGACATCGAATTTTTAGAATTGAAAGGGACTTTTCAGAAATCACCTATTGCAGTAGCTTGCTCAAAGCCAGGCATTCATGCTCATAATTATTGAAGTGTTCCTCCTGCCTTTGCGGGACAGCCCCAGGGAGTGAGAGTTCTTGCCTCATGGGAGACTCTGGCTCAGTCTTGAGCATCTCTAATTACTAGAAAGTGCTTACAGAGAGCCAAAGTCGGCTTCCTTCCCACTACTGTCTCTAGGTTTTGGCACTTGTCTCAGTCTGTTCGTGCTGCTAAACAAGAGACCTGAGTTGGGTCATTTAAGTTTCCAACACATGAACTTTAAGGGACACATGCACACCAAAGCAGTATTCCCGTTTCCATAGCAACTCAGAAAAGTCTGTCTGTTCTTAAATAAACACCCTGGAGAATCCAGAGTGCAATAGTCCAGTGCCCCATGGTCCCATCTTCAGAATACAAATCTAGGACTCTCACTGTCCAGGGCATCCTGACCTGGCATTTAATTGCAAGTCATCATGACTTTAAAACTGTGCTGTGTGGAGCTGATCAGAGCCTTTCAGGCAGAGACAGTTCACCTGTGAGTCCAGGCAAGCCCCAGGGCCCTCTGGTTTCACTTCTGTCACGCCATCCCCAGAGCCTGGAGGCGAAAGAGGGCAAGAGCTCCAATTCTCCTCAACCAAAGGGCTGTCAGGGACAGGGCAATTTTTTATATTTTATTATTCCTTCTGTCTTGTGTGAACTCTGTCATCTGGGGTCAGTTTTGTCAGTTCCTACATCTAAGAGATGGCTTCCCTTCAAATGGAGAGAGAGAGAAAGATTTTAAATAGTCAGAAAGAAACTCTAGATTGGGCCAAGAGACCAAGTAGGGTAAAACCCTGGTACACAGGATAAGGCACACGGAAGTAGGATTGACTCTGCGACGAATTCTAATCCTTCTGCAGGAGTAAAAGCAATTCAAACCTGTTACACAACTTGCCCAATGTCACAGTATGGCAATTAGCAAAGAACTCACGAAGAAATGATTCCCTGACCATGGATCCATGGGTACCTCTCCCCACAACACCTTGAAACTTACATACTGGCTTATACTTAGTAATTTCTTTTATTTTTATGGTTGTGATTAAAAATAATTTGAAATTTTATTTATTTCTCCAATAAATTCTGCTTGCCATTCCAAAATAGAATTTTAAAATTTCTCATTGAAACATGCAGATAATCAGACCATTCAATTTCAACCAAAGTGGGTGAGAACTGTAAATATATTTCCACAAAATCATTTCTACCTAAAATGCCTGCACTGAAGTCGTCAGGTAACACTTAGGTGTTAAAAGATTTTAGTAACACTTTCATCTAGAAATTCTAATATTTCAGGGCAAAGGCAATTTGTTTGGAGAACACAACCCATACTTTTGTTTGTGCCTATATTGTGAAAGCCAGGAGGACCTGTGGGCAGAGACTAGCCATATGCACCAAACCCTTTTTGCACCTTTTCCTGGGGACCATATTAGTCCATCTTCCCATCTTCCCTGTATGGACAGGGGGAAAGAGCCACATAACTGAGACCTGGCATTGGAATGTGATATATACTACTTCAAGGTCTGAAAATCAAACTTCTCACAAACTGCTCATCTTTTTGCTTTTCCTGATGGTGAAAATTCATTGAGCTCCTAGGAGCTGGCAGAGACTCCAGATGGAAACTTCCCTATAACAGTGGGAAGAATAGCTCATTTTTGACTGAATCAACTATTTGGGATATGCCTGTGACATGACCCAAAGATAAGTCATATTATATCATGACACTGAGTTTGGGTAGTTGTTTGCTGTGGCAGTTGAACCACTCTAATACAGACGTTAGTCAATATTATTTCTTATTTTCCCTTCTTTAAATAGCAGTCTAAATATAAGATACTTGAGTTTCTAATGAAGAAAATATTTTTATTGGAATACTGACAGAAAAATTAAAGGGTGAAGAAATTAGTTAGCTTGCAAAATACGGTTCAAAATTTCACATGCAATGCTTTTCTCTTAGCTCTAGTGATAAGAAAACTTCTTTACAAAACTGATATTCTTTACTGAGCATTTAATAACTATTTTAAATACATAATTTCAATTAATAAATACTGCATGTATTTATTGGTAGTTGAAATGAAAAGCTATGACAGATTATTTTTTTCCTAGTAGAGAAGTCAAGAAATCTTAATCAGTGATTTGAAGAAGGCCTCTGGAATGGTCACTCATAGAACTTGTATATTTTATTTATATTAATTTGAATGAGGAGGTTTTTTCCAATATTAGAAAAAATGTCTGTGAAATAATTAAATAGTATCTTTTTTTTCATTTTGCAGTGCTGAGGATCAAAATACAATTCTTTTAAAGTATTCAGAAAAAAATACATATTTTTAAACATAAAAACAATATAGACATAAATATATATAAACAAAAAATAAAAATACTTCCAAAGAAATGCACAAACTGTAAACCATTCTGGAATGGGGGTCAATATTAAAAACCTGGGGATTTGAGGAGGCAACCCTTACTGAGCTCTGACTTTCCAAATAAAATTATAAATTTGAAACAATTTCTAAAGATTCTCCTAAATCTAAAATTTTATACCTCTGATACACAAAGTTTGAAGATAAAAAGCAAAATAGTTCATGAGGCTTCAACATTATTATTCTGTTCTAAAAAAAATTCAACTTTAGATTATTCAAGGTAACTCTATGTCATATATTTTAATCCTTCCTACTATTCATCCCATCAAATCAAATCACAGTGAACTATAAAATAAATGAAGAAACTGTTCTCTTCAGAAACATTAGAGATGTATTTAGGATCATTGGCAAATCTAAGATCCAACTTTTCCCCTGTCATCTGATTAGAAGACCTAAACTAAATAGAAGCCCTGGTTAAAAGAAAAAAATACAGATAATGCTCAATGTTTCTTGCTGTATGTAAAGAGGGAGGCTGGTGTTTCCTAGTTCCTGTTGGTGAGTCAGGAAAGCCAGAGCTTAACACTCTCTCATGAAGCAGCAGCACTGCTATCAGAGCTGCCAGGTCCTAAGTGCCTACCACAGGCCAGGGATTACACTAGTCTCTAAACATTTGCTCCTTTCGGATCTGTCAGGAAGGTGTGATGACCTTTACTGTTATGGAAAACTGAGGATTCTGTTGATTAATAAGCTCAGCAAGGCAAATTCGGGATCCTGTTGATTAAGAAAACTCATGGTATGGACAATGTCGGAGTCCCCCAAATTAGTATGTTGAAGCCCTAACCCCAATATGATGGCACTGTACACTCCAAAGTGGAATCTCTGAGAGGTAATTAGGCTTGAATAAGGTCCTAAGGGAATCAGTGTCTTTACAATAAGAAGAAGCACTGGTGCTTTCTTTCTGCTACATGAGAGAACAAAAAGAAAATGGCTGTTAGCCAGCCAGGAAGAGAGCCCTCACCAGGAACTAAACCTCCCATCACCTTGATCTAGGACATTCCTCCTCCAGAACTATGAGAAACAAATATCTGTTGTTTAAGACACTCAGTCAAAGGTGTTATGTTATAGCATCCTAAGTTGACTAATACACTCACCAAAGAAAACTGAAGTTTACACAAATTCCCTAAAGCCAGACAAAGGTAGGTAATTAGAAAAAGCAGGATTTGCGCTCTGATCTCTGAACAAACAGCCTTACTGGCTTTATTTTGCTTTATCTTCTGTTTGGAATCTCTCCAGAAGGACTGCTAATCTTATTAAAAATGGCAATAGCAATTTTTTTAAAAGAAAACTTATAAGATTGTATAAGCAAGTAAATTAATATTATGAGATTTGGGAAGAATCAGCTGCAAGTGTACATGGTATAGAATATACACAACTCCTCTGCTGACACACTGTAATACACAGTTATAAAGAAGTTCACAGGAGTTTTCAGATGGGGACACACTGGATTACTATTCCTGCATAGCACTGTGCACTCCAAACCACAGTCACCAAGCAATACATGTTAGTAACACCAAAGTGAGTGAGAAAACAAAGAATATAAATCATCTAAGGCAAATTTTAGCTGTTTATTCTGCAATATTCTTTGGATTAACTTATTTTAAAAGAAGAGTATATCATTTTGCTTATGTTCAACCAATGGTAATGTACACATGCCTGAGTTGGATACATCTTTCTAGACATTTTGAAATGTCAGACACTATGACCTTGAGGAATAAGGCAGTGAACTAAAATGTCATGACCTCTGAATATGGCTCCTAATCCAAGTTAGGAAGAAAATAATTAGATGAACTAATACAGGATTTAGAGCTCTGATAAGATCTGCAAGCAGAGATGGTAGTTGAAATGAAAAGCTATGACAGATTATTTTTTTCCTAGTAGAGAAGTCAAGAAATCTTAATCAGTGACTTGAAGAAGGCAAATTGGAGAGTGAGGATGGGATAGATCAGTTTTGCTAGCAGAGGAAAATATTGTTCAACACATGGCAAGGTAGACAAGGGAAAGGCTGAAAAGCTGGAGTGGACAAAGGTGGAGAAAATAAACAGCAACTGAGGTGGAAGGGGAGCTGGTCAGTCCTGCAGGGCTTCTTCTTTTTTTTTTTTTTTTAAGAGAGAGTGGGAGAGAGAAAGAGAGAGAGAGAATTTTTTAATATTTATTTTTTAGTTCTCAGCAGACACAACAGCTTTGTTTGTATGTGGTGCTGAGGATTGAACCTGGGCCGCACGCATGCCAGGCAAGCGCACTACCGCTTGAGCCACCTCCCCAGCCCCCTTGCAGGGCTTCTTCCTGAAAGCATCTCACTGTTTATACTGAGCAAAGAAAAGGAACTCAATATTCTATGTATGGATCCAAAAAATACACATACAAGGGGCTGAGGATATAGCTCAGTTGGTAGAGCATTTGCCTCGCATGCACAAGGCCCTGGGTTGGTCCCTAGCACCAAAAAAAAAAAAAAAACCTTAAG